>NC_084592.1:49536219-49558719 GCF_033807715.1 Cololabis saira
TCTGGACTCCCTTCCGCGATATCTAGAGACCCACCAAGCCATCAAAAGCTTGAAAAACAATAAAAGCGAAGGACCCGACGACGCCATCCCATCTGAGATTTTCAAACACGGGGAATACCTCCTAACACGCCGCCTACACCTCATGATCTCACACATGTGCGAGCATGACTCCCTGCTACAGGACTGGAAGGACGCCAACATCACCGTCTGTGGGAATAGCCGTGGAATCTGCTTCCTCTCCATCGCAGGTAAAATCCTGGCAAAGATTAGCTCAACAGACTGGTAGAGTACATCTCAGATGGTCTTCCAGAGACACAATGCGGCTTCAGGAAGACCAGATCCACTTCAGGTATGGTCTTCATCCTGATACAGCTAATGACTGAGAGGAGGGAGCAGCGCAAAGACCTGTACATTGCCTTTATTGACGGAAAAATAAAAACGAGAAAAATACAAAAAAAAAATTCCTACAGATACAATAGGGCCTTCACACTGTCAGTGCTCAGGCCCTAAAAAGGGATGTTCTATGTATTATTTCATATTTCAGGCCATAAAGGGTCAAGCAGTGATCTGTCGAAGTCTCCGATCGTCATCTGGCTTATAAGATTCTTAGTGTTGAACTTGAGCTGATGTGCTTCTTGCTTTAGCGGTCCAGGGACGTTGCCAGGCGGGCGCTGCATCAAAGCTTCAAATTAAGTCACATATTCTCCACCCCCTCTCTGAGCTGGCTGTCATCACAACATGACACTAAAGAATCCTTCAGCAGGATCTATTCATACCCCCAACACATGGACACCACGTCTGACGCTGCTGCAGAGTGTTCACACTGAAAAAAATACATCTAATCATGTAAATATAACATATTTAAATCTGTGATATTAACAATTAAAAATGAAGAATGTTGCTTTACATGAATACATCTAGTTTTGAACTTAATCTGCATTTGTTCAAAAAACAAGACATTGTGCATTTTTTCCTGAACCATCAGTATTTATGTAATCCCAGTAATCTTTACATTTACACACAAACAACAAGAGATTATCTTTACTTTTCCTTTAACAGTTTTAATCTATTGGGCAGATTGACCAACGTTTAGATGAAACATGTTTTATTTGTTTAAGTAGAAACCACAGTAAAAAATATCTGGCTTGATCTTCTTTAAAAAATTAAGGCGACTTTTTCGCATGAGATTTTTATGTAGATCAAGAAAGACTAGTCTTTGTATGAACTACTTAATTTTTTTATAAACTAATAAAAAATAAATCAATCAATAAAAAATAAAAAATAGAAAAATAAAAAAAATAAAATAAAAATAAATAAAGTAGATCAAGCACAATATTTGTATCAGTGCATTACCGTCTTATAGTTATTTAGGAAGGGAAACGTAGTTATCCAGGAGGGACAATTAACACAAAGATGTTCCAACAAACACATAAAAAAGAGAGGAAAGAGTGAGCCAACATCACTAACTCTGGGTTTTTGTGGGAGAAAAGGAAAGAAATGACGATAAAAGTGGAAAAGGATAAAGAGGGAGAGTAAATAAGGAGCTGTAATGTCAAACATTATTAGTCTCATGTGAGTTCATCTCTTATTTGTATATTTGTACTGAGAACGTGGATCACATGAATTCACTTACTTCATTATTCTGTGTGTGTGTGTGTGTGTGTGTGTGTGTGTGTGTGTGTGTGTGCGTGCGTGCGTGCGTGTGCATGTGCTGCCTCCTGGTGGTCACCGATGACAAAAAGAGTGTATTCTGAAATAAACAAAAACTGGTGCATCTCTGGAATAAATGTTATTGTCGGTCTAAACTAATCATTTTACTTTGATTTAGTATCAAATATTTGCAGAATTTTCTACAAAAATCTCCCAAAGGTTGTCAGAAAAAGCTATTTAACACCGTTACAAAATGGATTTCACGCATGGAAGCCCGCACTTCCCTCAGCTTGGCTGAAGCCTCTTATTCTGTTGCTCAGGTGGAGGGTGAGAATGCAAACAGTGATCTGGATGATGTCGATACACACTCAGAGAAGTCAGTCAAATCTAGCGCCTCTTCCTCGTCATCCTCATTACGTATCGGTGCGGAGGCGGAGAGAGCAGCTTTACTGGCCAAAGCTGCAATGTTGCAGGAAAAACATGCTATGAAGAACAGGAACAAATGCTTAAAAAAAGGAGAGAAACATTGGAACTGCAGACTGAAATAGCAGCCGCTACAGCCAAAATTAACTGTCTAAAGGAGGCTGAAATGTTAACGCTCAACCCTCCCCAGTCTGATGCAGGTGCAGAGCCAGAGGAAACCATAGCTGGGGCATCAGCAGCCACAGATGTGCAGCTAGATGAAAAGCCACAAGGTTTATGTCATATTTTTGATAGGAGTGCTCCAGTAACTAGGAGCAAGTCAGGAGCCCAGGTTCAATTTCCCCTTTTTGATTCTGGGGATGATCATCAAAGTCAGTTTTTTGTTCTGCCTAACACCAGCAGTGATTCCCAACAACAACCACACCCAACCTCAGTGCACAGAATTCCCTCTGTCACACGCTCATCCCAAAACACACAATTAACTCTGTCACAAGGGCAAATCCCTCCTACCCTCAGTTCAGCACCAGATAACCACATGATAAAAATACTGGAAAATCAAAACAATTTGACACAGATTCTTGTAAAACAGCAACTTCTGTCAACACTGCCACAAGGAAGCATTTCACCTTTTGATGGACAAATCCTGGAATACAAGTCCTTTATTCACTCTTTCGAAAACATGATTGAAAATAAAACAGACAACAACAGAGACAGATTGCAGTTCCTTATACAGTTTACAAAAGGACAAGCTCAAAAACTAGTCAAAAGCTGTGAGTACATGTCTCCAGACAGGGGCTACCAGAAAGCAAAAAGGTTATTAAAGGAAAACTTTGGAAACGAATATAAAGTCTCCTGTGCTTACCTGGAAAAGGCACTATCCTGGTCCCAAATTAAATCTGAGGATTCAAGATCACTGCAGGATTATGCCATGTTCCTTAGAAGCTGCTGCAATGCTATGGAGGAAATGGAGTATATGGAGGAACTAGACACGGTGTCCAACATGAGAAGCATTGCGTTTAAGCTGCCATACAAGCTCAGGGAGAGATGGCGCAACAAAGCTTACGAACTGCAAGAGGAGCGCGGTCGTAGAGTTAGGATCCTGGACCTTGTCTTTTTTATTGAAAAGCAGGCTCGGATAGCAGCTGACCCAGTTTTTGGTGACCTTCAGGACCAGTCAGCCGTTAAAGGAAAGGTGGATGTAAAGGTTAGATCTGCTGTAAAATCACAGATTTCAAAGTCGTCTGGCAGCAGTTTCGCCACAGGTGTCGCTATTGCCCCCACGGAAAAAAAACCTGACCCCTTCTGTCCCCTTTGCAGCTGCAAGCACACATTGGAGTTGTGTAAAAGGTTCATGGAGACAACACATAGAAATAAGCTGAACTTTTTAAAGACCAAAGGCATATGCTTTGGCTGTCTCTCAACAGGCCACATTAGCAGGGACTGCAAAAGACGTCTCATCTGCAAAGTGTGCAAGCTAGCCCATCCAAGTGTCCTGCACATTTATAGTAAAGATGGTACAACTAAAGAGACTGATGTAGTAGGTGGAGCATCAGCAGAGTTATGTGGCCATATAGGGGCCGGAGAACAAGAGAATGGGCTCTCCATTGTCCCAGTTCAAGTGAAGGCAGCCAAAGGCAGCCAGGTCCTGCAAGTGTATGCCCTCCTGGATCCTGGGTCCACTGCTACCTTCTGCTCCGAGGCACTCATGTCTCAACTCAATCTGAAAGGTAGGAAAACGCATATTCTATTAAGCACAATGAATCAGAAACAGCTTGTTCCATCCCATGTTATATCTGGAATTGAAGTTTCAGCACTGGACAGCGACAACTTCTTACCTCTTCCTGACGTTTTCACTCAGAAAGAAATGCCAGTCACTCTAAGCAACGTTGCCAAGCAGAATGATGTAAAGCAGTGGGCGTACCTGAACAAAGTCAAACTTCCCAGTATCAGTGCTAAAGTGGAGATGTTGGTTGGCACAAATGCTCCAAAGCTATTGGAGCCATGGGAGGTTATCAATAGCCAAGGCGAGGGCCCTTACACAGTACGGACCCTATTGGGGTGGGTAGTAAACGGGCCACTCAGAAACGGCAGTGATGGTGGAACGGCAGCAAGCGTGACTGTGAATAGGATATCAGTTGCAACTTGGGAAGAACTTCTGATTTCACAGTATAAGCAGGATTTCAACGAGTTATCATCAGAGGAAAAGACCGAAACGTCAATTGAGGACAAAAGGGTTTTGGAAATAGCCAGTGAGGCTGTTCTGCAGAATGGGCATTATCATTTAAAACTACCTTGCAGATTAACCAATATCAGCATGCCAAACAACCGCCAAATGGCTGAACAGCGACTTCAGAGCCTACAAAGGAAAAAGAAAAGGGGAAAGCATGAGAAAATAAAAGAACCTCAACAGAGGGGTAAAGAGGATAAAAAGAACTGGCAGAAAGGAAAGGATCATGGTGAGAGGCACCAGGGCAGGGAGGAATGGAAGGGAAAGAAAGAATGGAAGAAATGCAGAGATGTGCTCAAGGAAGTTGGCAAAGAGAAGTGGGATAAGAAATATTTAAAAGCAAGTATGAGTGGAAGCATAAACATGACAAAGATCGTGGTAAAGAAGGAAAAGGAAAGGGTGAAAGAAAGCACTGGGGAGATGGCACACATGGTAAAGAAAGGATGGAGAACAAGATTGGTCAGAGAAAACAGTGGAACAGTTATGACTCTAAGAGCAAAAATGAAAACTAGGACAAGGACTGGAAGAGGTAGGAAGACAAGTGGGATCTGTGGAAAAAGGAAGAGGAGGACTGGAAGAAAGGAGAACGGAAAGAGAAAAGTCATAATAGTGACCGGAAAAACTCCAAATCACATCCTCCTGCAAAGAACACAACCTATCCTACCCCCTGGAACCTTTCAGATATCTGATCTTTATGCCAGACGTCGCTGGAAACAAGTCCAGTACATGGCCGATCTTTTTTGGCATAGATGGACACAGGAATACCTTCTACTACACCAAGAGAGGCAGAAATGGACAGAAGTGAGGAAGAACTTCAACATTGGAGATGTTGTTCTGGTGGTTGACCCCACTGCCCCTCGGGGATCGTGGCCATTAGGCAGAATACTGGAGACCAAACCTGACGCAAGAGGTCTGACCCGCTCAGTAAAGCTCCAGACCAAGACTTCAGTCATCGAAAGGCCCATATCCAAGTTGTGCCGCCTCCTAGAGACTGAAGAGTAACAAGTCTTCATCTTGAAGATTAAAGACATCTACAAGGGGTGTAATGTATTTACTTTATTTTCCTGAATGTATTAATTAGTTTAATTCATTAATTAATTAGTGTAATTAATTGTTAGCTTACGGCTCCCTTTTTGTGATTAATTTGAATAATTGATTCTGTAAAGAACAATTAGGGGCCGGTGTGTAGGAGCCGCATTTAAGTTTATTTACAATTTGTGTTGTTTATTAGTAAAATATTAAGTGTGCGCCTTCCTCCCTCTTCAGGTGGGGAGGCTGGCGCTAGTCTTTAAGTTGGTGGTGGTGACGTATGACGCGAGAAGGCGGAGAGCAGCGACACTGTCATTGACTGCGGCTGCAGGATGAGCAGGGGAATGGCCTCTGATATTTGCTGATAGAACTCAAGGACTCTATGTCACCTTTTCTTTGAACTTTGTTATTTTGCAATAAATAAGCATAAATCAACACGCTCTTTTGGATTGTTTAAAGGACAGCTGGGAGTCTGACACCTGTTAAAGCCTTCTCATGGGGCAAACAAATAGGAATGAATGAGCTAATGGAAAACTCATATTTAGGTTTTTGCCCCTACACTTTTGTTATTTAAAAGGTAGCAACAAAGTCTACTGAAGAATTCTTCTTGAAATACTGGAACTGGAACGTAAAAAAAAACACATATGTTGTTGTTGATTTGAGATTGGTTTTGTTTTCACAAACAATTTACAGGATGAAATAAGGAGCTACAAACAAATGTGCTTATACATTTCTGAATGAGCTCGGGCCAAAATACATCTGTGATCTCCTGGTCCATCAGGAACCAACCAGGACCCTCAGGTCGTCAGGGCCACGCCCACTTCAGTACCCAGAGTTAGAACAGGTGTCACACACACACACACACACACACACACACACACACACACACACACACACACACACACACACACACACTTTGGTGGCCTGGAGGAGTTTCTGCATTCAGGCCAAAGAGCTTTACATGGCGGAATGGGCTCCACATAATAGACTGATAAAGAAAGCCGTACATTTGGGCTGGACATTTGGCATTTGGGGCACACACACACACACACACACACACACACACACACACACACACACACACACACACACACACACACACACACACACACACACACACACGTATACACAATTCTAGTTAACTGGCAGTAAACAAAACATTGAAACAAGCGAAGTCCAGGGACATTTTACCTTGTATTTTTGCTCAACAAAGCAGAACATAAGAGTATGATAAAGAAGCGACAGCAGATCTGTGTGGAGACTAATACATTCGTAAACTAATGGCAAATATTAGCATTGAGAGAATAAGCAGCTTGCAGGAGGCTCCTCATGTGGTCACAAAAAATCTAAAATGATGAAAATAATCTCAACTGACTGTTTGTCTTTCAGAACGTGGTGAGAATCAAAAATACAATACTGGTTTGTGTGTGTAGTTCTCCAATTATCTGTGTTTAGACAGTCCCAAAAATGTCAGCTCGACCATGAACCCAAGAATATACGGCACCTCAGTGTTTCTGTATGGATGGGAATCAAGACCCGCTTCTTGATCACAACCGGTTCCCAGTGTTTCAATTCCTTGGAATAGTTTGCACATTTTGCAAACTATTCTCTTTTTAATTCCCGTGGGCACAAATGACGTCATCACGCATGTCGCGTAGCCAGCAGTCAATAGTAAACATGGCGCCCAAGCGAAAAACAAACGCTCGGAAGTCTGGTTCAGTAAAAAAGACGACAACAGTGCAACCATGCAATTCTTGCGTAACCCTGGTGAAAAGAGCTGAGTGAATCTTTGAAGGAAAAATAAGTTTTGTGTCCTGAAATGTCCGTCATTCTCAAAACAGTCATATCAGCTATGCACCTGCTGTTTAGTATTATTGTAAACTGTGAGAGAAGCGCTTGTTCACACGGGAGAACTCCCGTGTGAACCTAGACTTAGACTTAGCGAGACGCGAGAGCCGGAAGTCCGGATTGAGAGTCTGCTGTGGGTCGGAGTGCACAACGCCCAGCCGGGGTTTTTGATGGCTGCTCTGCCTGGACTGTCCGGCTCTCCCAGTCCTCTGTGTTAAGGTAAGAGTTCAGGCCAGGCCCCTTGTGATTGTATGTTGCTCTGTCATTTGCGGGGGATAACTTGACACAGAGTTATCCTAGCAAAGGGCAGGTGTGTGTGAGTCTTTTGTTTGCACTGCTTGCTTGCTAATACATGTATTCATTATAGCAAAAGCGAGTGTGTGTCTGATTCATTTTTGCACAGCCGACCGCTCTAGAACCTAAGTGAGAATTTATCCCAAAACAATCTTGTTACCTGTGGACATGCCCACTACCCTTTGGCTGGACACTCCAACTGGAAACGCCCTTTGGACCCTGGGCCAATGGATGCAGGCTCCACCCTGCACCCATCCTCCACTCTCAACCAATCAGCAGCACCTGCTCAGCCCAGACACACTCATTTGCTCAGAAACTGTTGCTGCCACCATCACCAAACATTTTCTCTCAAGCCTTAAAGGAAATCTGCAAACCACCTGGACTAGTTCCCACAGCCGAGGTGCTGAATCATTGAAGATTATTGCTGTGGTGTATGGTGCTTCATTCTGCAATGGTCAGGCTTTATTGGAAGCTTTCAATTTTGTTGAACTGATCTAACTGGATGGCGAGCCAACCCTGAACCTTGAATACCTGCAGGAAGGATTTGAACCCTTAGCTAACTCAATTAGCTTCATTAGCCTCAAGCCTGCCTTGGACTTTCCTGACTTGGCTTGACTGACTTTGACTGTGGTTGAGAACTGAAGTAAAAGTGCACAACTCATTTGAAATTACTAATCTAGTCACTGTTTGAAAGGCCTTTGTCTTTTGTTTTTTTTTCTGTGTTATATGTTGTGTCCTTATTGTAATGTTTGTTTAATCATTTTAACAATATACTGCAGTTACATTCAAACCTTGGTGTCAGTGATTCATTGTCCTTCAATCAGCTCCTTGAGTCGAGCCTTGCACTAGCCGAACACTTGATGGTAGCCTGGTTATTTGTGCTACATAAACTTGGCGAGCCAGCCAGGAGCTGTGTGAAGGTTAATTAACATTGTTATTGATATACTGTTAAAGGATCGCAAACATGGAAATTGTGATACAAGAGTCCATCAAAGTCCCAGATGCAGTTGTGATATCTGGGTTGACTTGCACTGAAATTGACGAAGAATTAGAGGAACATCTAGCAAGGCCTGGGCGATTTTGGACAAAAATAAAATCCCGATTTTTTTTTTTTTTGGTAAAACTACAAAAGACAATGGAATAAATTGTTTGAAATATTTTATCTTTATTTTTAAAGAAAAATAGCAAACAAATTTCCCTATTGGGAATGAAGTGCAAGTGAAAGATCCTGTAAATCCTCCTTGAGTTTGGTAAAGTGACAACATTTACAATTTTCTTGACCAAACAAAGATGACTAGACGAGTTCTGTCTGGAATGCAGCTGCAAAAAAGGAAAATCCATTTTCCGATTTTACTTTTTTTAACATCGTCTTGATTAATAAATCCGATTTAGATTTAAAATCGATTAATCGCACAGCCCTACATCTAGCCAAGTGGATATATCATCAAAGGTTTAGGGTTTGGGTTGCAGATTTGCAAAATGCACAGTTTGATTGTACTATTGCTCGGTTAATAAATCATTTTATAAAGGAGAATTTTAATTTGTATTACACACAAACACACACACACACACACACACACACCACCTTGACCTCTCCCAAGGCCAGCAGCTGTTGGTCATGGATGAGTCCATCTTACTCACTCAGCTCAGCAGACACACTCCTGTCTAGCTCTTTCTGTCCCTCTGGTCACCGTGACAACCCACATGTCTGTCCCTCTGGTCACCATGACAACCCACATGTCTGTCCCTCTGGTCACCGTGACAACCCACATGTCTGTCCCTCTGGTGACCGTGACAACCCACATGTCTGTCCCTCTGGTGACCGTGACAACCCACATGTCTGTCCCTCTGGTCACCGTGACAACCCACATGTCTGTCCCTCTGGTCACCGTGACAACCCACATGTCCATCACAGTCCTTGTAGTATTCTGGTTTTGCTGTGAACAGCAGATGTGTTTTGGTGCAGCATGTACACCATAAGCACCGGCGGGGCCTACCTGCCGTGGAGCTGGAGGAAGCGCCGAGGCCCCAACCCACGAGGCCAGGAGCCAGACTGAGCCCTGCAGGCTGGAAGCTGAGCCCTGAGGTCTGGGAAATGGATCTGGACTGGGTCCCGACTGGAATTAAAGACAATCAGATCTATTACAACACGCAAGGATCTGAAGATAACCATCTTCTTCTAGTACTAATGTTCCAGCTGAAGCTGTTATCGCTGCTACCTGCATTAGTTTAGTTTATTGGTCCCTTCAATTTCAATAATGTTTTGGTATATATATATACATATATATACACAATTTTAACTAAAAACTGAGGACCAAAAGGTGTAAACTGAAGCCTAAGCTTATGACGCCGACCCTTTTCACAAGAAAAAATGTTAGCTTTTATAAACTAGTGCAATGTCATTAATAAATATCATTCCATACAGTATTTATATAAGCTATAATACAATAATACACACACATACCTACATATAAACATACACATGTACATGGCTATGTGTATTATACCTCTGTTTTATATGTATTAATCATTTAGTATTTATAGGTGCTTTTGAATTGTAATAATGTGCTCCACATTTTCACTTCTGTATCTCAGCTGTTCCATTGATTAATCCTGTCACTGAGATCATCGTTATTTAACGTTGGTTCTTTGTTTTCCTGAACATAAATGTTCCTCTTAGTTCATATTTCTAACTCTGCTTTGGAAAAGCTTCTGAATGCTGTCAGGAAGTGTTTTATTGTTGATTTTTTATTGTTGATTTTAAACATAAATTGCACTGTTGTTTTAAGGTCCACTAAATCTCTGAATTTAAGCATATTTGAAGTTACGAATAATCTATTTGTCGGTTCTCGATAATCTGCTTTGTTTATAACTCTAATGGCTCTTTTTTGTAAGATAAAAATGGGGTCTGTGAAGGTTTTGTATGTATTTCCCCAGATTTCCACACAATAAGTGATGACTGGGACGATGAAGCAGCTGTATAGAATATTCAGGGAGTCATGAGTGAGGACGTCCTCGGTTCTGTGCAATATCCCTATTGATTTAGAAACCTTCACCTTTAAATGATCAACATGTGGCTTCCAGCACCATTTATGGTCAATAACAACACCCAAACTAAACAAACAAAATACTGCAGCATTTCATGGGAGTAAGAGGCGGCAGCAGCAACCCACCTGCTCCCTGCTGTCCTGCCTCTCCGGCCCGGAGCTGTCTGACTCTCCGGAGGTGAGATCTGCCGTTGTAATGCAGGCGGGCCTGAGCCGCCGACGTCAGCTGCAGGTTACACACCTCACACAGAGAGAAACCTCCACCCAGACCTGGACAGAAGAGATGGAGGTTACACACCTCACACAGAGAGAAACCTCCACCCAGACCTGGACAGAAGAGATGGGGCCTCATTTAAAATGGACTGCGTAGGAGTCATACTAAAATTGCACGTACACCCAAAAGCCGAAAAATGCCGGTCGGATCAACAAAACCATGTGCACGCAATCTTGCACGCAATGTTCGCTTTATGAATCACAGTCCAGCTGGAAGGCTGCGCAGCTGAATCCGCCTCATATCCCGCCCTCTACACGCCCACTTCATACCATAAATGCATATGGATGAGTCTACTGAGCATGCGCAGTGGCTTCCTGCAGCCTGTTTGGCTTCAGGATGAATGAGAGGGTGACCAGCCACCGTGACACTGAATTTCACAGAGACTGAGATCTAGATGTTGTGGATGATGTGGAGGACAGGAAAACCCCATTATTTGGTGGTCACAGTAAAAGTTAGATTAAGTATATAAATAGTATACAATAAAATAAAGCGATTGAGTGGCAGCACGCCGTTGCTGCCCGTTAGTGCCACAACGCAATTTCCACTGGGGACAGGGGGGACATGCCCCCCCCACATTTTTCAAAATCATGTTTTTGTCCCCCCCACTTTTTACAGTTTAAAAACTAACGGTAGGCTCAGCCTGTGATTGCAAATCATCCAGACTCTCTGTGCGAAGGCGGGCGATGCGAAGACGGGACGGGACGCTCCCCCTCCTCCCTCCCGTCTCTTCTCAGAGCTGCTCAGGGCTGATTTATGGTTCCGCGTCAAACCAACGCAGAGCCTACGGCGTAGGGTACGCGGCGACGCGCGCCCCACGCCGTACCCTACAGCGTAGGTTCTGCGTTGGTGTGACGCAGAACCATAATTCCGGCTTAAAAGTAAACAACATGCGCGAAAGTACCCGTGCAAGAGACTATTTCTTTAATATAAATTTTTTTTAAAACTTTATCCTCATGAACGCAATTGTTATATAGTCCAACTTTCCTTATTTTAATCAGAACACTTTCTTTTTTCCTCTTCGGCGTAGTGGGCTCGGAGCAGCAGCCATCCCCCCCCCCCACCGCCTGCTCCGTTATCAGCACTATTTTATTATAAGTCTGATATATGTTGTGATGTGTGATGACATTATTAAGAGTATGACATGAATCTGGCTTAATTTCACCACCTCACAGCCTGCGTCGCCAGTTCCCCGTGTCTTAAGTAAATTCTTACAGGAGGGTCGGGGTTGCCGTAAAGATACGCAGATTTTTCGGTTAGTTTTTTCTTTTTAGATCCGAGGCTTTGCATAGATGGCGGCTTCCGCAACTTTCATGCACTTTTTCTGCGCAAGCAAGCTTTATAGATGAGGCCCCAGAGCTGGTGTTCTGTCCATTTCTGCTGCTTCTTCGAAAAATGCTACCATAAACCGATAGCGTCTGTCTATCGATTTTTGCTACTAATGGTTTTTTCTACCTTTGCAGAGCTACAATTTTACTGTGTTTTACTCCGTAAACCACTTCCTTTCCCCCCAAGTGGTCCTTGTCTCTTGCCAGGCTGTCATTGTAAATAAGAATGTTCTTAATGACCTGGGGCCTCATCTATAAAGCTTGCTTGCGCAGAAAAAGCGCCTGAAAGTTGCGGAAGCCGCCTTCTACGCAAATCCTCGGATCTAAAAAGAAAAAACTAACCGAAAAATCTGCTTATCTTTACGGCAACTAGGACCCTCCCGTAAGAATGTACTTAAGACACGGGGAACTGGCGACGCAGGGTTTGAGGTGGTGAAATGAAGCCAGATTCATGTCATACTCTTAATAATGTCATCACATATCACAAAATATATCAGGCTTAAAATAATAAAATAATAAAATAAAATAATATAGCGCTGATCGTGTTCCTCTGTGTGTGAAGCTGTCAGTCAGGACTCTGGTGCTGCTGGAGCTGCAGCCGCGGTGCAGGACACGCCGGGAACCTCCTTCACCGCTTTAGGACAGAACAAATGAGGGGCTGCGTTTAGGGAGCCCCTCATTTCTTCCCTAAAGGGACTCAGATTTGTTTTCATATGAGTTTTACGGGCGCGTGAAACCTTTACGTGCAGGTGTATGGTGAATAAATTATGGCCCCGCGTTAAAACGACGCAGAGCCTACGGCGTAGGGTACGCGGCGACGCGCAACCTACGCCGTAGGCTCTGCGTTGGTGACGCAGAACCATAAACCCGCCCTGAGCCGCTCTGAGGGGAGACGGGAGAGGAGGGGGAGCGGGGCCGTTCTCTTATCGCTTTCATACAGTGTCTTGATAATTTGCAATTTAAGGCTGAGCCTACCGTTAGTTTTTAAACTGTAAAAAGTAAGGGGGAAATAAACATGATTTTGAAAAGACGGGGGGACGTGTGTCCCCCTGTTGCACCGGGGAACTCACGGCGTTCCGCGCAGCAACGGCGTGCTGCCACTCACTCGCTTTATTTTATACTATTTATTTTTCTACTTTTACTGTGACCACAAAATAATGTGGTTTTCCTGTCCTCCTCCTCATCAACAACATCTAGATCTCAGATCTCAGCGAAATTCAGTGGCACGGTGGCTTGACACGTTCATTCATTCATTCTGAAGCCAAACAGGTTGCAGGAAGCCACTGCGCATGCTCAGCAGGCTCATTCATATGCAAAATGATTCCATTTTTGGTAGAAAGTGGGCGTGTAGAGGGCGGGATACCAGGCGGATTCACGTGCGCAGCCTTCCAGCTGACTGTGATTTATAAAGAGAACCTTACGTGGAAGTCTGCGTGCACGCGGTTTTATAGATCCGGATTTTTTTTTGCGCCCGCCATTTTCGGCTTTTGAGCGTACGTGCACTTTTAGTATGACTCCTACGCAGTCCATTTTAAATGAGGCCCCTGGGGCCTCATTTAAAATGGAGTGTGTAGGATTCATACTAAAAGTGCACGTGCGCTCAAAAGCCAAAAATGGTGTGCGCACAAAAAAATCTGTATTTATAAAACCGTGTGCACGCACACTTGCACGCAATGTTCGCTTTATAAATCACAGTCAAGCTGGAAGGTTGCGCAGCTGAATTCACCTCATATCCCGCCTTCTACACGCCCACTTTCTACCATGAATGGTCAAAGTACTTGATGACTGTATTTGCATATAAATGAGCCTGCTGAGCATGTGCAGCGCCACCTGCAGCCTGTTTGGGCGTCAGGATGAATGAGACGTTTCGAGCCACCGTGCCACTAAATTTCACAGAGACTGAGATGGAGATGTTGTGGATGAGGTGGAGGCAGGAAAACCACCAGGAAAACCACCAGGAAAACCACATTATTTGGTGGTCACAGTAGTGACATCACTAACAAAAATAAAGCTAGTGAGTGGCAGCACGTCATTGCTGCGCTAAACGCCGTGAGTGCCACGGAGAAGGTGGCGTGCGCATCTTTCAAGCCCTGTTTTGTGCGCATGCAAGCTTTATAAATAAGGCCCCTGCCTGGTTAAATAAAGGCCAATGACTGAATGAATATCAAATAAAGTCATAGAATTATTTTCTTTCCCTTTATCGTATAATGTTCACAAAGTGTAATGCAATTCATGTCATGGGTTGTGTATTTTGAAGGATCAAATACTCAACATCCCATATTATCCATTTTAAATCAATATTTCAGGGGTAGCATAATCTGATAGTCCAGTAACATCCTATCAAATAATGCTCCCGTCACTTAATGCATTCAGGTAAGATACTAATCACGGGAAGCATCTAAAATGATCTGCTGGCCTTATACTGTGCCACAAATCTAAAATGATCTCTGCTGGTTTATATATAAATATATATATATCTTCTTATTCATTTTGAGGATGTTACTCATCGTTAACCGCAGCGTGGACTGAAGGGATGCAATAAATTATTGGTGTGGCAATCAAACTTTGAAAATCGACTGTGCAGAACCACAAAGTAGCAGATCTGGACGGGGAGCATGGATGGACAGAACACGGGTCCGAGTGGGAGCAGCAGCAGAACCAGCAGCAGAACCAGCAGCAGAACCAGCAGCAGAACCAGCAGCAGAACCAGCAGCAGAACCAGCAGCAGAACCAGCAGAACCAGCAGCAGAACCAGCAGCAGAACCAGCAGCAGAACCAGCAGGACCAGCTGAACCAGCAGCAGAACCAGCAGCAGAACCAGCAGCAGAACCAGCAGAACCAGCAGCAGAACCAGCAGCAGATTTAACACCTCAGTGATCCTGGAGTGAGTCAGTCACCTGCAGGTGAAGGGTGCTGGGCAGACACACCGACGGGTGCTGGTGTGTCCATCGTTTCCTGACACATTCCTCTGAGGGCAAAGATCTGCGCAGACGGGCTGAACGGAGTCTTCATTCCTGGAGGAAGAGGAGAGAAAGTGTTTAATAAAGATGAAAACATGTAAATAAAACAGAAATCCGCTTCAGTCTGGTACTGCGTTCAACTTTGATGCATTAATCTGACCCACTGTGGATTATGTTACATGACAACACAATGTGTGTGTGCGTGCCTGTCTGTGTGTTTGTGTGTGTGTGTGCGTGTGTGTGCATGTCTGTGTGTATGTGTGTGTGTGTGTGTGTGTGTGTGTGTGTGTGTGTGCGTGTGTTGTGTGTGTGTGTGCGTGTGTTGTGTGTGTGTGTGTGTGTGTGTGTGTGTGTGCATGTGTGTGTGTGTGTGTGTGTGTGTGCATGTGTGTGTGTGTGTGTGCTTGTGTGGGCCTGTCTGTGTGTATGTGGGTGTGTGTGTGTGCATGTCTGTGTGTATGTGGGTGGATATGTGCGTGCCTGTCTGTGTGTGTGTGTGTGTATGTGGGTGTGTGTGCCTGTCTGTGTGTATATGTGTGTGTGCGTGTGACTGCCTATATGTTAGTGGTGTGTGGTTGTGTGGATGTGGCTGTGTGTACTTTGTGTGCTCAGCTGTGCACGTTGGCGTGAACGGCTATGTACTTCCACATGTTATATGTGTCCTCCTGCGTCACACTGCGCGACACTACTGCTCGGGGAATGTAATTGCTTTGTTACGAAACCCCTGGTTAAGCCATGTACAAGAGTTGAAACCAAGAGTCACTTAGCGTGACATTTAAGACAAAGGGATCCCAAGCATTAAAAGATGCAAATAACGGAGTCAACACAGGGTTTTTACAGGGTGTGCTCGTTTTTACTGTCAATCCAGCAAGATATTTACAATTTTTACAAGTTTAAGTACCAAAACAAAAGTATGCCACTGCCAGGGGACGCGGATGTTGCCAAAATAACAAACTAAGCAGCTAAGGAAAAACACAGTTCTGTCTAACTGTCTAATAACAAAACAAAAGCCTGCCTTCCTAACTACACTAACCAGTGGTAAAATACAGTAGTGGCTGGCCAAAATGCCCACGACCTCTCACCACTATTTTCCAATTCCGTGTGAGCACCACGGATATTGTACCATGCAAAGTCAATGGGATCCGTTGTCATGATATATACACGGATTATTACATTATTATTATTTATATATTATTCTTTGTTATTTTGCCTAAATTATTAGTTTTTGTCGCGCAAGGTACTGTTTGTTACTGTCAGTTTGTAAAAGCATGTTTTTAACACTGTTTTAGCAGTGTTTTATTGAGGTTTTAATGGGAGCACCACGGATATAGTACTATGCAAAGTCAATGGGATCCGTCACCCGATTTGACTGCTGTCATACCATTGAATGAAGAACAAAACGATAACAAACATCCCATAGATATGGGCCAGTAGGGCCCTACTCTACCTACTAGTAGGCTGTTATTCCCCCTTTCTATGGCTAACCCCATGTTATTAATGCTTGCTATGGAGCTAACACCTCATTATCGCCCCTTTCTATGGCTAACCCCATGTTATTAATGCTCAGTAGGCACAGAAGTTTTGTTATGAAGCTCACACCTCACCTCCCTTTTTATGTATTTAGCTAGAATTTTAAAACCTGAACAATAGAATTCAACGTAAAATGCCGGATCTTGTCCATTAAAAACAATACGTTTTGGAACATAGTGTAACGACCACAGATAAGATAAGGCCTTGCCCACCTGGGCAACACATCAGCATTTGGCCGACTGGTTAGAACAGTTGACTGTGGTCTGGGAGACTGGTTAGAACAGTTGACTGTGGTCTGGGAGACTGGTTAGTGCAGTTGACTGTGGTCTGGGAGACTGGTTATTGCAGTTGACTGTGGTCTGGGAGACTGGTTAGTGCAGTTGACTGTGGTCTGGGAGACTGGTTAGTGCAGTTGACTGTGGTCTGGGAGACTGGTTAGTGCAGTTGACTGTGGTCTGGGAGACTGGTTAGTGCAGTTGACTGTGGTCTGGGAGACTGGTTAGTGCAGTTGACTGTGGTCTGGGAGACTGGTTAGTGCAGTTGACTGTGGTCTGGGAGACTGTGGTTCGAGACACGCTCTGGGCACGACTTGTTCGCCACGGTATTTTCCTCATTGTGTTATGGTTTTCTTTTAATATCTTTAACATTTCTAAACACAAAAACATGAAAGTGTCCTTGATAATTCAATAATACAATAGGTTCATGTTAAGGAAATCCGTTTTAATTAGTTCTCCTTCGATTATGACATGTTATTAATGCTCAGTAGGCACAGGAGGTTTGTTATGTATTGTTATAGGTATTATATAGGTTTGCCTATGAGGCCTATTTCGTGTCTATTTTTGCACAGTTCACTAACGCTTTGAGCTAGGAGGCTGAAATTCTAGACTCTGTATCAGGAGGTGACTTTCATCCACTGTGCCGAGGTCCAGACGCGTGCGACCTTCGGAAGTGCCAAAGGTCACCGTGTGTGGTGCCTTTTTCGGGCCTTTTTTGTGTGTTTTTTGAAATATTCACTAACGCTTTGAGCTGGGAGGCTGATTTTTGACTATGTTGCAATGCAGAAGGCCCTTTGCTAGGATCTTTTGGTCCCGTGGCTGTACGACTTCCACAGAGCTAGTTGGCGTTGCAGAGAGTTCACAGAGTTGAGACTTGGGAAGCCCAATCAAGGCCCCATATGGAGGCCACAGGTCGAGTTTTACTTGGTTTGGTCAAATGTTGTGGCAATGGTGTCCGTTCGAATGTTGGAAAAGGTGACGTTTCAAAGCCCCGCCCATCAAAAAGTACAGGTCTGATCTGCACCAAACTAACGTCTGTCTGATCAGGGGATGCCCCCAAACAACATATAAATTCAGACTCCTAGCTAAAAGCGTTAGTGAACTATGCAAAAAAAGACACAAAATAGGCCCCGTTCCATTAGTCAGGAGGCTCTCAGACCTATACGTGTCTACACCCTCCTAACCAGCCAGGACGTTTTGGAGGAAACACTGTTGCAGAAGTCATAGAAGTCTGATTTTGTTATATGTTGTTTGGGGGCATCCCCTGATCAGACAGACGTTAGTTTGGTGAAACTAACTAACTAACTAACTAACTAACTAACTAACTAACTAACTAACTAACAACATCCACTTTATCTAAGAGCCACAGGGAATCTGTCAGTGTGTGACATTTCCCCAAGTTTGTGTTTCTGTTTTGCCCCGCCTGTCTTCCATCTGCCCTGATTGTTCACACCTGTGTCTCATTACCCCCCTGTGTATATCTGGTCTTGTCTTTCCCTGCTCCTTGTCGTTCCGTACTTGTGGCAGGGTGGAGGAGCTGCAGGCACTCAGGCTGACGGGACACAGGTGTGGCCCGTCAACCTCTCCACCCTGCCAGCCTTATAAGGGAGAGACAGAGAAGCTGCATGGTCGGAGTGGCTGCTGCTGCTGGTCGTGGTGCTTGTGCACATGTGTCCTGGAGATCCTGCTCAACAGCGTTTTTGGTTCTTGTTTTTTGTGTTAATAAACCCTGTTTTTTTGGAACTCCTGCCTCTCGCTCTCTTGCATCTGGGTCCTAAACAACCACTCTGTGTCAGAACGACCATTATGGACCCAACGGGAGAACGTTTTGCCTTCTGGGACCTCGTGTACCGGGAGGCAGAACTCTCTATTCCTGGTTGGCGGCACCCGGAGGAGCTGGACTCGCCCTACCGGGGAACACGCCTGGCTCGGGGCCCAGGACCATTCAGCCAGCCAGCCCCAGATAGCCTCTGTTCCGGCAGTGGTCTTGGGCGCATCGTCGGCGGTGGTCCCGGACGCATCAGCTCCTGCTCCGGTGATGGTCCCGGAGCCCCCGCAGCCAGCACCGAGGACCCGGGTTCCCCCGCAGCCAGCGCCCCGGACCTGGGTACCCCCGCAGCCAGCCTGTCTTCCATCTGCCCTGATTGTTCACACCTGTGTCTCATTACCCCCCTGTGTATATCTGGTATTGTCTTTCCCTTGCTCCTTGTCGTTCCGTACTGTTTGCTCCCTCCATGTTGTCCCATAGCTTTTGGATTCCTGTTTTGTTCTGCCCTGGAGATCCTGCTCTGCAGCGTTTTTGGTTCTTGTTTTTTGTGTTAATAAACCCTTTTTTTTTAAACTCTTGCCTCCCGCTCTCCTTCATCTGGGTCCTAAACAACCCCATCCGTGACAGAATCAATACAGGAATGGATTCTTACACACTGCATATACAAAAAGAAGAAAACTCTGATTTCAAACACTGTTTATGAGTCGGCTACGTTTGTCTCAGCTCTGCATCTTTCACATAATAAAATAGAATTAAAGCTGCAAGCAGCGATGAACGGGCCCTCGCACTCACGGCCACCGCCCCCCATAAGCATATCAGAAATGACACCACCCACGACTCTCTATGTCAAACCATTCAAAAGTTATAGCAGAAAAAAGGAACAACCAATCAGAAGAAGGGGCGGGGCTAATTCAGGCCAATGAAGGTCAAGGACTCATTACAGAGTCTGATGACACCACCCACGACTCTCTATGTCAAACCATTCAAAAGTTATGGCAGAAAATCGGGACAACCAATCAGAAGAAGGGGCGGGGCTAATTAAGGCCAACGAAGCTTGAGGACTCATTACAGAGTCCCATGACACCACCCACGACTTCCTATGTCAAACCATTCAAAAGTTATGGCAGATAAAAGTATTCTAGGGGGCGCTGTTGAGCAGTTAGGCCACGCCCATTAATGCAAACCATGAAATATCAAATTTATCGCCAAGTCTGTGTTGCATGCAAAATTTGGTGACTTTTGGGGAACTATCAAATATGGACCAATCAGATGAAGGGGGGTGCGCTTGTTGGCGTCTAGCGTCGCCACGGTAACACTTTCGAAAGAGAAAAGTAATGCGTGTAGTCGCAGGATGGAGACACATATTTTGATGTATAACACATCTGTGTTCACGTTACGGTTCGGGCTGAATTAATTCTCGAAGGAATGGCATAAATTTCGCCAAAATGACACAATTTATTCAAAATAGCCGACATCCTGTTCGGTTTCGGCCATGGCTCCAAGAGACTTTTCTTTAAGTTGTGCCATGATACAGGTGTGTACCGATTTTCGTGCATGTACGTCAAACCGTATTGTGGGGCTTGAGGCACAAAATTTTCCGGGGGGCGCTGTTGAGCCATTTTGCCACGTCCATTAATGCAAACCATGAAATATCAAATTTATCGCCAGGCATGGCTTGCATGCCAAATTTGGTGCCTTTTGGGGAACTATCAAATATGGACCAATCAGATGAAGGGGGGGTGCGCTTGTTGGCGTCTAGCGTCGCCACGGTAACACTTTCGAAAGAGAAAAGTAATGCGTGTAGTCGCAGGATGGAGACGCACATTTTGATGTATAACACATCTGGGTTCACGATACGGTTCGGGCTGAATTAACTCTCGAAGGAATGGCATATATTGCTCCAAAATTACGCAATTAATTCAGAATGTTCAAAATGGCCGACTTCCTGTTCGGTTTCGGCCATGGCGCCAAGAGACTTTTCTTTTAGTTGCGACATGATACAGGTGTGTACCGATTTTCGTTCATGTACGTCAAACCGTATTATGGGGCTTGAGGCACAAAGTTTTTTCTGTCGAACCAATCAGATGAAGGGTGGGCGCGCTTTTTGGCGTCTAGCACCGCCACGGTAACGCTTTTGAAAGAGAAAAGTAATGCGTGTTGTCGCAGGATGGAGACGCACATTTTGATGTATAACACACTTGGGGGCACGTTACGGTTCGGGCTGAATTAACTTTCGAAGGAATGGCATAAATTTCGCCAAAATGACACGACTAATTCAAAATGGCCGACATCCTGTTCGGTTTCGGGCATGACCCCAAGAGACTTTTGTTTAAGTTGTCCCATGATACAGGTGTGTACCGATTTTCGTGCATGTACGTCAAACCGTATCGTGGGGCTTGAGGCACAAAGTTTTCAAGGGGGCGCTGTTGAGCCATTTTGCCACGCCCATTAATGCAAACCTTTAAATATCAAATTTTTCGCCAGGCCTGACTAGGGTGCAAAATTTGGTGACTTTTTGGGCATGTTAAGGGGGGCAAAAAGGCCTTCACTTTGTCAGGAAAATAATAATAATAATAATTAAAGCTGCAAGCAGCGATGAACGGGCCCTCGCACTCACGGCCACCGCCCCCATAAGCATATCAGAAATGACACCACCCACGACTCTCTATGTCAAACCATTCAAAAGTTATAGCAGAAAATAGGGACAACCAATCAGAAGAAGGGGCGGGGCTAATTCAGTCCAATGGATTTCAAGGACTCAATACAGAGTCCGATGACACCACCCACGACTCTCTATGTCAAACCATTCAAAAGTTATGGCAGAAAATAGGGACAACCAATCAGAAGAAGGGGCGGGGCTAATTTTCACCAATTATGGTCAAGGACTCAATACAGAGTCCCATGACGCCACCCACGACTCTTTATGTCAAACCTTTCAAAAGTTATGGCAGAGAAAAGTATTCTAGGGGGCGCTGTTGAGTCATTTTGCCACGCCCATTAATGCAAACCATGAAATATCAAATTTATCGCCAGGCCTGGCTTGCATGCAAAATTTGGTGACTTTTGGGGAACTATCAAATATGGACCAATCAGATGAAGGGTGGGTGCGCTTTTTGCCGTCTAGCGTCGCCACGGTAACACTTTTGAAAGAGAAAAGTAATGCGCGTAGTCGCAGGATGGAGACGCACATTTTGATGTATAACACACCTGGGTTCACGATACGGTTCGGGCTGAATTCATTCTCGAAGGAATGGCATACATTGCTCCAAAATTACGCGATTAATTCAGAATGTTCAAAATGGCCGACTTCCTGTTGGGTTTCGGCCATGGCGCCAAGAGACCTTTCTTTAAGTTGCGACATGATACAGGTGTGTACCGATTTTTGTTCAGGTACGTCAAACCGTATTATGGGGCTTGAGGCGCAAAGTTTTTTCTGTCTGAACCAATCAGATGAAGGGTGGGTGCGCTTTTTGGCGTCTAGCGTCGCCACGGTAACGCTTTTGAAAGAGAAAAGTAATGCGTGGTGTCGGAGGATGGAGACGCACATTTTGATGTATAACACACCTGGGTGCACGTTACGGTTCGGGCTGAATTAACTGCCAAAGGAATGGCATAAATTGCGCCAAAGTGACACGATTAATTCAAAATGGCTGACTTCCTGTTCGGTTTCGGCCATGGCTCCAAGAGACTTTTCTTTAGGTTGTGTACTGATACAGGTGTGTAGCGATTTTCGTGCATGTATGTCAAACCGTATTGTGGGGCTTGAGTCACAAAGTTTTCTAGGGGGCGCTGTTGAGCCATCTTACCACGCCCATTAATGTAAACCATTAAATATAAAATTTTTCGCCAG
>NC_084592.1:49561219-49601219 GCF_033807715.1 Cololabis saira
AGTTTCAGAAATTATGGTTTTTGGAGACTTTGAGCTTCGTTTTTGTGTAAACGAACGAACAAAACGCAGGAAAATACCACCATTTGCTCCGTGGAAACGGGGCCAGAGACACTTTAGAGATACACTTTACAAGATATTTATAGAATTGTAAATATCGTATTTAAAATCAATTGTTATGTTGTAATGTTTTCATTCAAAAGTATGTTATTCATTTTGAAATTTCTACACTAAATGCACTTGGATAAAAATAGCGTGTAAACCTTTACTAGGCCGATGCAGCTCGTCGTACACAGCTCCCCTGACGGAGCTGTTTGATTCTCTCTGCCAGCGTCTCCTTGGAGGCTGCACGACCTCCAACGTGCTCCACACGCTCTATCTGAGCAAACTATGTCATGTTTAACCTCAAAACCTAAACTGGAGCAGCTCCGACCTCAAACCAGAAGCTTTAGAAATGGATTTATGGAGCTTGTCAAGAGGAAGAACTACCTGGAAGTCCGAAATCAGGACAAAACTGCAACTAGGAGGCCACTGTTTCCCTCCAAAACAAAATAAAACTTTAGTATTTTTTATAGTTGATTTTGGACCGACCTTGACCTATATTGCATATATATCTTTAAAGTCTGAAAAATGCAGATAGAACTGAAATGAGGTTTGATCTTCAGGACACTTCCTGTACCTGTTTTTTTTTTTTTTTAATCTTTTTTTTATTTAAATTTTTGGCATAACAAACATTAATAACATAAACGTACGAATGAATTATAATGCTTAAAACCGCCCTAACAAAAAACACAAACAAAAAAAAACAAAAAAAAGACAAAGAAAACACACACACATAAACAAAAAAAGAAACAATCAACAATACGCCTTGACTAACATACCTACAGTTCGACCAGATAATACAGAACAAGTAAAACATATACATATGTAAACAAAAAAATAAGATACTAAACATAAAAAACAAAAATACCCGCACACAACTAGGAGAAACAACATCACTATGGAACCGCAGGGAAATCAAGCTTCTTAATATAGGAGAAAAAAGGGGCCCATGTAGCGTAGAACTTGTCTGTACACCCATTCAATGTGCATCTCATTTTTTCCAGTTTTATACAGTGTAAAACAGATCCGATCCAGGAGACGTGAGTAGGAGCTGCAGAACATTTCCACATAAGTAAAATTAAACGTCTTGCCAATAGAGAAACAAAGGCAATTACGTCCTTACTTGCTCTGGAGAGTTGTGGTTCGGCTGAAACTACCCCAAACAGTGCAATGACGTGATCTGGTTCTATGTGAATATTACATATTTCTGACAGCGTGTTAAAAATGTCCTTCCAGAAAACAGCTAAAGATGGGCAACTCCAAAACATATGTAGGTGATTAGCAGGGGACTGGGCACATCTCATACATTTAGGGTCCACATCTTTATAAATCTTAGAGAGTCTCATCCCGGTCCAGTGGGCCCTATGAATAAGTTTACATTTGATGAGGCTATGCCTGGCACAGATAGAGGAAGTGTGCACCTTTTTAAGTGCCTCTTCCCATATTTCATCAGATAGAACTTCACCCAGCTCCTCCTCCCATGAAGCTTTAATATTGTATAATGAGGTAGTTTGTAAGGAGCAAATCTGTCTATAAATTATTGTTAGGGTACCTTTAAGAGTAGGAAGTGGATTGAGAAAGGTATCAAACTGTTTTTTCAGGCAGTGTGGGAAAACGGGGATCTAAACTGCGAACATAGCTGCGTAATTGAAAGTACCCGAATCGATGGTGTCTGGGGAGACCAAATCCATTTGATAATTGTTCAAATGAAGCAAATATATTATCCACATAAAGGTCTTTAAGCCTCTTAATGCCAAGGTTAGCCCATGTAGAAAAGGAGCTATCAGCTATGGATGGTAGAAAAGCCGGGTTGGATGCTACCGGAGCAAAGAAAGAAGTTGCCTGAAAACCAAAATGTTTTCTAAATTGATTCCATATCCTCAATGTTGATTTGACACACATTTTTAGTGTAGGAAGAGAAAGGGCCTGTAATGGGAGAATGAGCAAGGGACGAAAGTGACGCCGGTGAGGACGATGCAGCCTCCATCTCCAGCCAAATTGGGGATGAAGATAAGTCTTTGTGTCGTATCCAGTACTGAATAATCCTAAGGTTAGCGGCCCAATAATATGACCTAAAATCCGGTAGTGCTAAGCCTCCGTCAGACTTGGGTCTCTGCAAGAACTGTTTTCGAATTCTAGGAGTCTTTTTGTCCCATATAAATGATAAAATCAAACTGTCAACCTTTTTAAAAAATTAATTTGAGAGAAACATTGGCAGACACTGAAAGAGATACAGAAATCTAGGGAGAGTGTTCATTTTGATAGAATTTATCCTCGCAGCTAATGAGAGGTGCAGTGGAGACCAGTGTTCTAAATCTTCCTTAATGCGAGTCAGGAGCGGACTGAAGTTGGCCTTAAAAAGGTTTCCAAATTCATTAGTAACTTGTATACCACGATAAACAAAATTACCATAAGTGACTCTGAATGGAAGACGATGTACAGGAAAACTCCTCGCAGCTTCATTGAGGGGCATCAGCTCACTTTTACTGAGATTAAGTTTGTACCCTGACAAGCAACCGAATGATGCAAAAGTGGCAAGAGCAGCTGGAATAGAGACAGCAAGGTCAGATATATATAATAGTAAATCATCCGCATATAGAGACATTTATGCTCCTGTCCATATCTAATTATACCCTGGATACTAGGGTTAGAGCGAAGTTTGATCGCGAGAGGTTCTATGGAGAGGGCAAATAACAAAGGACTTATAGGACAGCCTTGTCGTGTGGAACGTCGCAAAGGGAAATATCCTGAATGAGTGCTATTAGTCCTCACACTAGCCAGAGGGGATGAATATAAAAGTTTGAGCCAGGTAGTGAACTTGGAGCCAAAACCAAATTTATGCAGGGTGTAAAAAAGATATTTTCATTCCACGCGGTCAAAAGCTTTTTCAGCATCCAAGGATACAACTGCCTCAGAGGTGCCTGTGGTGGAAGGGTTATACATTACGTTGAATAGTCGTCGAAGATTGTAAAATGAGTGTCTGTTTTTGATAAATCCCATTTGATCGGGAGATATAGATGGGGGAACAGTTTCCAGTCGAATTGCCAAGAGCTTAGCTAAAATTTTGTAATCAACATTTAATAAACTAATTGGGCGGTATGATGCACAGTCAAGAGGATCTTTGTTTTTTTTCCGAATAAGTGAAATGGTTGCCTGTGTAAGAGTTGGCGGGAAAGTTCCATTTGTAAATGCTTCATTGTACATGTCTAACAAAATAGGGGCTAATTTAGGAAAAAGCTTTTTGTAAAACTCTGATGTGACGATGAAGAACAGCGCAACTTGTGAGCTAACAATCTACCGGCTTTATCTCCTTGTTCGTAATAGGTGCTCCTAGACTTGAAAAGTAGTTCTGTAACCTGATCTGTTAGTATTGTGTCGAATTCTGCCTGCAAAGCTAAACGTTCTTTATAGATATCCGGGGAAGACGAAACAGAATAAATGTCATCCAGTTGGGCAATAGAGCGCGTCAACACAGTTAACCTATTTTTTTTCATCTTGTTTACACGTGCATTGTAAGAGATAATTTCACCTCTAATGTAAGCCTCCAGGGTTTCCCAGAGAGTGGACATAGAGATACCTGGGGTTCTATTTGTACTTACAAAAAAGTCTATCTGATCCGCAACAAAGTTGACAAAACCTTCCGTAAGCAATTGGAGCAATTGGACATTTAGCCGCCATGGTGGTCGCAAATTACCAAAATTTTGGAAACATACTTCCAACAGGGGCGTGGTCAGATATAACAATTGAGTTATACAAACATGAAGATATGGAATGGAGAAGCCTGTTATCTATGAGGAAGTAATCTGCCCTCCCAGCTGGATTAGCAACTCTCCATGGGTCAGAAAATCATCTCATTTATTATCCTGTTCTTCTGTTATACCCGCTTTTGACCCTAAGCTTGGAGCTATTTTAACTCAAAAGGAAGTGTATGACCTTTTGTAATCGTTTCGGTCTTATCTGGAATAACAGCGAAATAACAAGCTCAGCACTTTTGCCTAACTCCTGTGTAAAAAATGTACTCATGATGTGTGAAAAGGATACGCCCATGTAACTGAATAAATTCCAGCTCTGCGAAGAGGCTCATTCGGAGTTGAGTAGAGAAAGCTCACTCCCCTTGTTGCAAGAAGCTGAAAAACTTTGAAATTGTGTCTGTGTTCTCATTCTATGTAGGGTAACACGAAAATAACCCAACAGCCGTGGTTTGCATTTTGGTTACGTAACGAAAATGCACCGAATCTTATTGTCTCGTAGATCCACATGAAAACTGGACGATCATCCGGGCGGCTGTACAGACACTGCAGAATTTGGTTGCTTTCCTCCTTCTCTGAGTTGCTGAGGGGAAACCACTTTATATGTTAAAGCAAGAGAAAACCTGTTTTTCAGAGTAGGTCTCCTTTAACGAGTGCTTTTCACAGATAGAACTCACAAAGTGCTTTACAATAACGGATAGAAAACAGAAAGATAACCTCTTATAAACGAAGCATCATAAAACATGCATAAAGACCCCCAGAATAAAACGAGCAAAACAACATAAAAAGGGAATAACATCAAAACTGTTGGCTAAGCATGAGCAGATTTAAACCTAAAACAGTCTGCAGTGTTGGCAGATCTGGTGTTGGCAGGGAGAGCCGTCCAGAGTCCAGAGGGGGTTTGATACGGACGTTGGTGCCGGACCTGCAGAGCCTGGAAGTGATGAAGGCAGTACTGGAGTTGAGGGGGATGAGACGGGATGAGGGGGGATGGCAACCCCCCTGAAATAAAAACGGTCCAAATCATCCCCCCTGAAATAAAAACGGTCCAAATCATCCCCCCCTGAAATAAAAACGGTCCAAATCTTCCCCCCCTGAAATAAAAACGCTCCAAATCATCACCCCCCTGAAATAAAAACGGTCCAAATCATCCCCCCTGAAATAAAAACGGTCCAAATCATCCCCCCTGAAATAAAAACGGTCCAAATCTTCCCCCCCTGAAATAAAAACGGTCCAAATCATCCCCCCTGAAATAAAAACGGTCCAAATCATCCCCCTCTGAAATAAAAACGGTCCAAATCATCCCCCCCTTAAATAAAAACGGTCCAAATCATCCCCCCTGAAATAAAAACGGTCCAAATCATCCCCCCCTGAAATAAAAACGGTCCAAATCATCCCCCCTGAAATAAAAACGGTCCAAATCATCCCCCTCTGAAATAAAAACGGTCCAAATCACCCCCCTGAAATAAAAACGGTCCAAATCATCCCCCCCTGAAATAAAAACGGTCCAAATCATCCCCTGAAATAAAAACGGTCCAAATCATCCCCCCTGAAATAAAAACGGTCCAAATCATCCCCCCCTGAAATAAAAACGGTCCAAATCATCCCCCCTTAAATAAAAACGTTCCAAATCATCCCCCCTGAAATAAAAACGGTCCAAATCATCCCCCCTGAAATAAAAACGGTCCAAATCATCCCCCCTGTAAAACTGCCATCCCTCCTTTCCATCCCTTATGTCATTTCATCAATGAATGTGGTTTTACTGCTATTTCAACATTTAGAGTCATCACCAGAAAAATAACTTATTTGACAATTTTCACCTGTTTCAAGTAAATTTTCACTTGAAATAAGTAGAAAAATCTGCCAGTGGGACAAGATTTATCTTCTCATTACAAGCAAAAAAATCTTGTTCCACTGGCAGATTTTTCTACTTATTTCAAGTGAAAATCTACTTGAAACAGGTGAAAATTCTTGTTTTTTCCAGTGATGAGTCTTGTTTTAAGTGTAATGAGACTTTTTTACTAAAATGAGACATTTTAACTAGAAATAAGACAAATATTCTTGTTAACATTGAGTTTTTGCAGTGATCCATGTTACTTATCCTGTGAAGGACAGAGTCATATTGATAAGTTCAGAAAAGTGTTTTTTATTGTTGTGTTTTGATGTATTTGATGTAAGCCCAGTGGATATTTAAAGCTTACAGAAGGCTGCATTTAACTGCTGCTATGTCATTCCTGCAGTATTTCTGCAGCTGTTTTGGTCACTGCTATTATTTGTAATATATTATATTATTTGGAATCAGCACAAATTATCTGTCCCCATATGATCAAATCCACCATCCCCCCTGATTGTTTTTACAATTCGAGTTCTGGATGGAGGGTATTCTAAGATGAGTCCTGTAAGTGACTGGAAGGCGGTGGAGAGAGTGGAGCGTCGGGGCGAGGGGGGGGTTGGGTGTTTATCTGACCCAGTAAGAATGCTTGCAGCTCCGTCCTGCTGGTAAATGGTGAAGCTCCGTTTCACTGAGTGATGGAAACGTTACAGGAATCAATGTGGGATGAATGAGCAGTGGTGTGCTAGTTACTGAAAAATAGTAACTAGTTACCGTTACTAGTTACTTCATTAAAAAGTAACTCAGTTACTTAGACCAAAAAGTAATGCGTTACTATGAAAAGTAACTTTTTAGTTAAAAAGACGATGAAAGATGAAAACACCAGCGTTTCTGCTCCGTGGAGACGGAGCCTCAGTCTTTCCTCCTGCAGCTTCATCAGAGCACGAATGTGTCCGTTATGAAGCCTGAAGCCTAAATGTCCGTTTCTCTCCGTTTACAAGCAAACGTGAAGACGGAGGTTTTAAAAATCTCCCGTTTGGCCGGAGTTTTCAGAAATGATGGTTTTTGGAGACTTTGAGCTTCGTTTTCGTGTAAACTAACGACCAAAACACATGAAAACACCAGCGTTTCTGCTCCGTGGAGACGGACCCTCAGTCTTTCCTCCTGCAGCCTCTTCAGAGCACGAATGTGTCCGTTATGTGACACTTCTGTCAGGGTTAATGTGGCCGGCAGTTTTTATTCCTGATGACCATCTGTCTCGGTTTCAGAAAGTGGGAGTTTAACCCGGATCCTGCTCCGGAGCAGAGACGTGGTGCAGAGCTGCTGTTTGTGTCACTTTAATCCTCTCATGGACAGTTTTGTGAGGTTTACACGGTGCACATCTGGAGCTGGGATGAGCTGGATCTGGCCAACCGTCACCTCGGGAGAGACTCTGACTTCTGTCTTTAAATAGCTTCCTCTGCTCCACCAGGACCTCTCTGTTCTCAAGGTGAATCTCCGGAGCTAACGGCTCACAGCGACCTACATCCCCGGCTCTGACCGCGTACGACGGCTCTGCACCAGCAGGGGAAGGACAAACGACTGCTCTGCACCGGCAGGGGAAGGACAAACGACTGCTCTGCACCGGCAGAGGAAGGACAAACGACTGCTCTGCACCGGCAGGGGAAGGACAAACGACTGCTCTGCACCGGCAGGGGAAGGACAAACGACTGCTCTGCACCAGCAGGGGAAGGACAAACGACTGCTCTGCACCGGCAGGGGAAGGACAAACGACTGCTCTGCACCGGCAGAGGAAGGACAATGTCCATGAAATCATCTCACTAAGTTGCACGGACGATGCACTTTCATATCCTACATGTTGGGCTCAACATATTTTATTGCTGCACTTGAAAGGGTTTATTCATTGTTTTTTTGACAAATCTCTAAGAGAAGATAAACTCTTCTGCGCTGCCATTGCTGGTCGAATAAAATGAAGAAGCCGCGAGTTTCTCTTGCGCTGATTTCCGCTTCCACCAATCGGTGGCCTGGAGTGCGATGACATCACAGCCCGACTAAGCCGCTTAGAACCTCGGCAGAGTAGCTGCTGTGGTGGCAAAAATGGTTGTTCTTTCAATAAAGTGTTCAAAAAAGAATGTCACGACATGTCAGCTGTCTTTCTGGAGTTTTAATGAAAGCATTCATGAATGGGGTCACACAGTCATCTGATCAGAGGAGCAGTCAGTCCTGAGTGAGCTGAAGATGTTTAGAAACACGCTATCTTATAGTTCAGCAAGGCTTCGAACAACAGACAAAGTATATGGCACTCTGACATCATGCCTGGCTCCACTTTCCACAGGCACTGTGTGAAAGGAGCTCTCCCCGCCCCGGAAAAGGCCACATAAATTGTCAGCATAGGAATGATCACTTGAATAATACGATTGTGCATTAGTCTTAAAGCATACAAGACAAAATATATGTTACACCAACATTTTAGAAGGAGCAATGCCCAGGACTGTCACTTAGGTGGGGAACGGGTCTCAGTTGGTAGAGTGTTCTCCCATGAACCTGAAGGTCAGTGGTTCGAGCCCTAGTTCCTCCATGAACCTGAAGGTTGGTGGTTCCAACCCTAGTTCCTCCTGTGTCCACCAAAGTGTCCTTGGGCAAGACACTGAATCCCCCGGTTGCTCTCAGTGTGTCAGGCCAGCGCCGTTGTGTATGGCAGCTCCGCCCACAACCGGTGTGTGTGTGTGTGTGTGCAGTGTAAAGCGCTTTGGGGCTGTAGGAGTACAGCTGGAAAGCGCTATATAAGTGTAAGCCATTTACCATTTAGGTAGGAGCACTGGGTGATGAAAATGGGAAAAAAATCAGGGATAAAAAATATTAGAAAAAAAAAAAGTTCTCTGTAGACAACGAGGCCGCCGCCCACGGAGAATGAAAGCCGTACAACAATAACCTGCTACTTAAAAGAAGCATGGTAGAACATCTCATTCCAACTCTGTGATCGTTATCTGTTCTCGTGTTCTTCACTAAGGTGAAGAAGGCGACACCGCTGGCTTTTATTTATTTAAAAGGCTCATATCGTTGTTGCCTCGTGTCTCCCGCTCATCACGTCCTCTCCAGAGGAACCCTGACCTCAGCCCTGGAACAATCTGCAAAATTCACTACAGCATCAACTTTTTATGTTCCTCAACAAATTAAAACTTTACTGACAAACTGAAGAGTGTAACTGCTGTTCTCAAACCAGTCTTAAATTTATTTCACGTCTCAATTGTATGCTCTGCTTTTGTAAGATCTTTTTATCTGCTTTTGCTTTTGTACTGGTGCAGCTAAATGATTTAATTAAGTCTTGATTGTACGTTTTTTTATTCTGTCCTGCGTACCGAAAAGAGATTTTATCTCACCGCACTTCCTGGTAAAATAAAGGTAAAATAAATAAATAAAAATGTGTAAAAATCCTAATTGAAGCATGTTGCATTGATATACAAATGGGGAAATTTCCATAGAAAACAAACAAAATTTCTGACTGAATAAAAAACATTTCAGGCCAAAAGAGTAAGTGCTTTTTCACCACCAGCGTGGCCTGAATATTACTCAAATAAAAGACTTTATGTTAAACCGAGGGGGAAGGAATCCCCCACCTGTAGAAATGTCTTCATAAAACTAAACAAAATATGTGGCAAAATAATTGTTAGATGTTTGTCTCAATAACACTGTTTTGTGATTGTTGGCAGCTAAACTTTAAACTCCGTTAAACCGTAATCTGCACCAGAGTTTGTGCCTGAACTGGAAACCGTCCACACAGAGATAAACAGATGTTCCTCTGTAAGGAAATGTGACGGATTAACACAAACACGACCCGCTGTAACGGTTACCCAGCAGGCCGTGCAGCATCTGCCGGGACACCATTGGTGGAGCTACGCGGGATTTGGGGATTGGGATTATAATCCACAGATAAGTGTGTGTTGGAGGTTGTATAAGTGTGAGTTTTAGCTCCGTTGGTATAATCTGTGATCTCATAATAGAGATTAACACTGACTGCACAGTTCTTCACTGAGGACCGGGAGTTGGAACATCTGCAGAGATGTGCTCACCATGAAGTGGATGTTCATTTGGAAGAAAAAGATCCTCATTCAGTCGATGTGGAACTGATGCAGGAAATACAGGACTGTCTCAGAAAATTAGAATATTGTGATAAAGTTCTTTATTTTCTGTAATGCAATTAAAAAAACTAAAATGTCATCCATTCTGGATTCATTACAAATCAACTGAAATATTGCAAGCCTTTTTATTATTTTAATATTGCTGATTATGGTTTACAGTTTAAGATTAAGATTCCCAGAATATTCTAATTTTTTGAGATAGGATATTTGAGTTTTCTTAACGTCTCTTACGTCTCTTTTCTAGCTTTTTGTACAACAAATTTACAAACATCACGCAAATTATATTTTGACTCATGTATTGAGTAAAACCGTTGTACACAGACAGGTAGTAACTTTAATCTAGCTTTATACATTATTTGCATTATTTTATAATACACCAAATCATAAAATTTCATAACATGGGATTTTATAAACAATGGATTTGTATGTTCATAGTTTCCCACCCTATTAATAATGCACTGTGCAGTGCAGAATGATGGTGTTTTAACAATTGTTTGATAGAAATAATATTGCTCCTATTAATTTCGACAAACTGTAGTGTGTAATTAATTTCAGTGCAAAACATTAGATGAAAAACGATTTAATTTAAAGCAAATCGACTTCTATTTCTATTTGTACCTACTTTATTGAAGATGTCATTCTGGATGTTTCATATCTTTTCTCATGTTTAGTTTCTCACCTCTCGGGTTTGTACGGATGTGAACAATTTAGCAGCACTGGTTTGAAAAATAAAAAGAAATACAGTTGGTGGCTCTAGTACTAAATTACCACAGAAGAAATGTTATGAACTTTTTATTGTACTCAACAACAATTTCTTTCTATTTCAGTGGTAAATAACGTGCAGCAGACGCTGGGTGCTGCTGAACCAAAACCCCTGCAACACTAGAGAGCGTAGAAACGTTCAAGGCAAGATTGGTCAGTATATGACTAACTTGTTTAGTATTATGTTGGTGAAACAGACTGGAAATTAACGAGGTCTTGTCAGGTTTTTGCCCATTTGGGTGCTGGAATACGCTCCAGGTGTTCCAGCATGTTTTTCTCTGAAGCTGGCTTGAATTAAAGACACATATCAGGGTTAAGTCTGCTGTCAGACTGGCTGGAGTTGAGGTGGAGATCAGCAGCGTTCATCCACTTGTACTTCATTAGTATTAGTATGTACTTACATCCGTAAGCAGGTAAACTAGGAGTCAAACAAACCCATCATTTTATCTTTGCTATGCCAACCGCTGTCCCCAAACACTTTCTCTCTGCACAAGCAGGAACTACAAAAAATCAACGCTGGAAAGTGAGGAGACAGCTGTGACATCACTTCCTACTCAGCGTGCTGACTCATCAAACATTCAACAACTGCTGCTCAACTAATGGAAGAAGAAACGTGAACCGAACACAGAAACCAGCTCTTTAAGGTTCAATTAAGGTTCAGTTCTCTCAATAGAGGCGGCCGTGACTCCAGAGTTGGAGTTCAGTCACATTCACAACGATTCACCTGGTTCTCCATCTGACACAGAAGCTGTTTGTCCTTCTGACTGCCGTCGCGTCTCAGACGGACGTTGTCATGTCTGAGACGGACGCCGTTCCTCCTTCAGCTCCTGGACCTCCAGGCCCCCCAGGTCCTGTAGTCGGTCCCGGCTGAGCCGGCAGACCCTGAACCTGGACCAGATTCCCTTACTGGTCCATCTGTAAACTACGAGAGAGAAGACGGATTCTTTTTACAGCTGAATTGAATATACTAGCAGTTGTGTAGAAATAGAGTTTGTCTACCAAACTATTCCTTCATGAGCAGGATCCCAAAACTCTTGACTTTGTCTAAATCAAATACACACCGTCGTGCTGTCACAGTCTTGAGGTTTCAATATCAGTTCTCTTGTTCAGTCTTGTTTTCTCCTCTTTGGTTTAGTTTGAATCTTGACTCTCGTCCTCCTGCTTGGATCCTTCCCTGGATCCTTCACTCGATCACTGCTGCCCCATTTACACACTTACTGGTTCCACATACACCCCCCATATACGGTCTAATTAATTACTGTTGTTACTTCTTTGTCCCGTGATCAGGTCACTTTTCTCAGGGGACACACATTCTCTCCCAGGTGAGTCCATGAATCACGGGGGACAGAATGGGAGCAGTGAGGAGGAACAGCAGGACAGTTCTGACCTGCTGGAGCTGTCAGAACATCTGCTTCCTGAAGAGGAACCAGATGTTCTGATCATTAAGTGTTGAATGTGCAGTGTCTACAGTGTTATTAAAACCGTGAGGCGGGGAGTGCCGGGCCACGCGGGATAATCCCCCCCACGACCCGGACCCCCCGCCCTTCGCCTGTGTGCGTATGAATCGTGTAGGGGGGGAAGGAGGGGGAACAGAGGCTGAAGCCAGGAGGCAGGACCAGTAGAGCCGGCCCTGGAAAGACGCCCATGCTCCCCCACCGGCCATCCAGTAGACGGGGGCCGGCCCTCCGAGCCGGGCCAGGGCCCCACCGTACCTCCACGGGCGCCCCCGGCGCCACCGGAGCCCCCAGACGGAGGGGGAACCGGTCCAACATTCCTCCATTCATACTGACAACATAAGACATAGACACCTGGGAATGGTGCCACCGGCCGCCGCGCCCGCCCATGCACCCCCCGGTCAGGGGAGGCCCTAGCCACCGCCCCCCGCCCGAGCCCCCCCCAGCCACCCCCCCCCCACTGCCATGAGGTAACCCCCCCATAGGCCCCCAAGGCCCCCACTGGCATAACACTAACCCAAATCAATATCGAATCTTGATAATCGATTCTCAATCTTAAGAATCTGAATCGATTCTTGACATTTGAATAGATCCCCAGCCGTGATTTAACATGTCCAGGACTGAGTGTGTTTGCACCTGCCCAGGTTTACCCCATGGCAGGGGGACAGACTCCGCCCCTTCATGATAGGCCCCGCCCCCTTCTTGATCCTGAAGGTGGTTGAACCAAAAAAGGTCTGTATCAACAACCGTCATGTTTGCACTAGTGGTGGGGGAAAAAAATCGATATTGCAATATATTGTTGTACTCTCTGTCGCAATAAATAATCAATAAACTGACGGCAAATATGGATATTTTATTACAACACATAATGGATTTACGCGGTTGTCCCCGCACTATTGTTCATGCACTTCAATTTATCCAGCAGAGTTTACATTTACAGACTAGCAGCAGTGAGGAAATATACAAATGCACTTTCTTTGTACATTGTATGAAGTTTTGGCATTGAATAAATGCATAACTATTTTTATGGGTATTTTTTCTTTTTCAGTCACATATATGATCACGATCCCGACCAGCTGACATCAGACCGTAACGCTGATCTCCATTAAAGCATGACGTAAAAGCTGCTGGAGCAGGAATAAAGTTGTTAGGATGAGCTCATTACACCTGCCTACACACACACACACACACACACACACACACACACACACACACACACACACACACACACACACACACACACACACACACACACACACACACACACACACACACACACACACACACACACACACACCAGATTTGGAACAGAAACAACAATGTGTGTGTGTTTGTGTCTCTGCAGGTTTCCAAACTAATCTGCCCTGACGCAACAACATGCTGCTTCTCAATCTGCCCACTGCTGGAGTCCTGGCACACACACACACACACACACACACACACACACACACACACACACACACACACACACACACACACACACACACACACACACACACACACACATATTATAAATAGGTCAGACTGATTTGTGGGGGAGTAAACTACAGTAACTGTAGGACCAGCTGATTGTTGGAGCTGATTCACTTCCTGAATCACCTGATGGTTTTTCACCAGGTTTTTTCCAGAAGCTCCAGCCAGGTAACACTGACTGTGTTTCCAGCATCAATAACCCTTTTAAAACCGGAATATTAGCAATAACCCGGTTACACGGCCATGTAAACACCAATAACCCTTTTAAAACCGGAATATTAGCAATAACCCGGTTACACGGCCATGTAAACACCAATAACCCTTTTAAAACCGGAATATTAGCAATAACCCGGTTACACGTCCATGTAAACACCAATAACCCCTTTGAAAAACCAGAATTTGCTCATATTCTGGTTTTTAGAAACCTGAATATGACCCCTGGGTTACTCCTTTTATAACTGAATATTTGGTCATTTTAGCCTAACGGGATAATTACGGAAGAGTATCAGGGCCAGGGAGGAGAAAAATAAAAATAATGAGAAGTGGGCGGGTTGGTAGATGATGGTTCTGATGGATCTCCATTGTTCTGATGGATCTCTCCATGGTTCTGATGGATCTCCATGGTGCTGATGGATCTCTCCATGGTGCTGATGGATCTCCATGGTGCTGATGGATCTCTCCATGGTGCTGATGGATCTCTCCATGGTGCTGATGGATCTCTCCATGGTGCTGATGGATCTCTCCATGGTGCTGATGGATCTCTCCATGGTGCTGATGGATCTCTCCATGGTGCTGATGGATCTCTCCATGGTTCTGATGGATCTCTCCATGGTTCTGATGGATCTCCATGGTTCTGATGGATCTCCATGGTTCTGATGGATCTCCATGGTTCTGATGGATCTCTCCATGGTGCTGATGGATCTCCATGGTTCTGATGGATCTCCATGGTTCTGATGGATCTCCATGGTTCTGATGGATCTCCAAGGTTCTGATGGATCTCCATGGTGCTGATGGATCTCCATGGTTCTGATGGATCTCCATGGTTCTGATGGATCTCCATGGTTCTGATGGATCTCTCCAGTTATGGTACCAATAGTACCAGTTATATTACTAGTTGTAGTACCAGTTATAGTACCAGTTATAGTACCAGTAGTACCAGTTGTAGTACCAGTTATAGCAGTGGTTCTCAAATGGGGGTACGCGTACCCATAGGTGCCGGAAGTGGGGGTGCGACAGGGGCTGCAGCACCCCCTGGTGGCGAAAGTTGAAAAATTGTAATGACAACTAGAACATTTCTGGAAATTTTGATATGGGCATGCCCTACTGCCCATTCGTCCCCTCTTGCTGCTTTGGTTTGGGGCTGTAGTGTTTGTGTTCGGGGTGGTTCTATGTCAGTTTGAGGTGTTTACGGTTGTATTGCATTAATTCCTGTGCTCCCAATAGCTATTAATGGGGCGCGCTTTTTGGCGTCTAGCGTCCCCACGGTAACGCTTTTGACTGAGAAAAGTAATGCCCATTGAGGCACGATGGAGACACATCTAACGATGTATGCCGTGCATGCGTGCATGTTCCGGTTCAGGCTACGTTAACGGATAGGTTTTTTTTTCACCATGGTAAAAAACCCATCCGAATGAATGGGGCCATTTGGCCTGGATTTTACATTAAACTTTCCTAAAATCCCTGCTTCATGAGATTTTAATATGTTGAAGTCCGCAGCGTGCCGAGTCGGGGAACATTTGTATGATGTCTCTATGATAATCTGTTGCCTAGCAACAAGCGTCCAAAGTTAAATGGAAAAAAAAAAAGGAAAGGTCAATATCACAAAAACTGTAATAATTAGCATAATGAGCTTGTACGGTCCGTTAGTGCCAATCGGGCCGAGTGTTTGAAAGTTTGAACGATGTCTCTACGATAAAGTTCGGCCGAGCAATAAGCGTCCAAATTTTCGCCTTTTTTTTTTTGCTTTTTGGCATCTAGCGTTGCCACGGTAACACTTTAGACTGAGAAAAGTAATGCCCATCGAGGCACGATGGAGACGCATCCAATGATGTATGCCATGTATGGGTGCACGTTGCGGTTCGGGCCGTATTAACGGATGAAAAGAGTGTGGAATAAAAATAATAAGAAAAGGGAAACCTTTTCTAGATACTAATATATCGCCTTCATCGTCATGTTTTTTCTCATTTTTTCAGGCGTGTTTTATTTTTTGGGGATTTTTTTTTCCACATCAGAGCGGGGTCATGCTGTACACCCGCTGGTGTGACGTGGGACTTTTGCGACTTTAGCTTGTTAGCAAAATGCTAGCAACATTGCCCTTTGGGCCATTCTGGACGATTGCAATATGGTCATGCCACTACTTGGCATAAACATAATAAAAGATTATAAATATATAAATATTTGTGGTTGCTGTTTCTGTTCCACAACATTGTAAGCCACATTTGAGATGAAGGCTGAATGTCGGGGTCATTTTAATTAAAGAAAAAGAAAAGTATCCAGTCCCACCCCCCTGGTCTGCGGACCGCTCAGGTGATCAGAACCAATGCATTATGTTGTTGTAAACATCCGCATTTTTGCCCACCAATTACAAATGCACAGCCAGCAGCGCTCCTGTCAAAACACAACACAAAGCTCCAAGTCAAGACCAAGATGGATATACGGTCATTTTTTAAAGCAAAAGAGAAACAGACACAAAACATTGAAGCTGCTGCCAACAGCTGTACCAGTGACAGTGAGTGGGAGGAGAGGGACTGCACCGCTGCACTGGCTGCACCTGAAGCCACCGCAGAGCCACCTGCACCGCTGCACCTGCAGCCACCGCAGAGCCACCCTCTGTTCTAGGTCTTTCTTTCACAACCAAAAGTGCTTTGCGCTGGTTAGGAGGTAGTGGTTCTGGTACCAGGACTAGAGGTGGTACCAGGTCCAGGTATATAGTTCTGTTAGGAGGTAGTGGTTCTGGTACCAGGACTAGAGGTGGTACCAGGTCCAGGTATATAGTTCTGTTAGGAGGTAGTGGTTCTGGTACCAGGACTAGAGGTGGTACCAGGTCCAGGTATATAGTTCTGTTAGGAGGTAGTGGTTCTGGTACCAGGACTAGAGGAGTGGTACCAGGTCCAGGTACCAGTCCTCTAGTCCTGTTAGGGGGAACTTGGCTGAAAAAATATTTCACGGGGGGAACATCACTGAAAAAAGGTTGAGGACCACTGAGTTATAAGACCACTTATAGTACTAGTTAAAGTACTTCATGGTTCTGGAAAGGCTTCAAGTGAAATAAGTTCAGGTATGTTCAGATTGGAGGAGATTCCAAGCAGAAGGTTCAGAGAAACTAAAAGCTTTTTTTCCCAAGTTAGTCTGAACACAAGGAACAGCAGTTATAGTTATAGTTACAGTTATAGTTATAGTATACAGGTGCAGAATATCATTCCATCTTAAAGCAAAACGGCTTTTAGTTCTCTGAAGAAACAAGCATAAATTAAAGCTGCAAGCAGCGATGAACGGGCCCTCGCACTCACGGCCACCGTCCCCCATAAGCATATCAGACATGACACCACCCACGACTTCCTATGTCAAACCATTCAAAAGTTATAGCAGAAAAAAGTTTTCTAGGGGGCGCTGTTGAGCCGTTAGGCCACGCCCATTAATGCAAACCATGAAATATCAAATTTATCGCCAGGCCTGGCTTGGTGTAGAATTTGGTGTCTTTTTGGGCACGTTTAGGGGGGAAAAAGGCCGTCCTTTCGTCAGAAGAATAAAAATAAAAAGAAAGAAAGAAATAATTCCTACAGATACATTAGGGCCTTTGCACTGTAAGTGCTCGGGCCCTAATGACCCGGCCCTGCACTGTAAGTGCTCGGGCCCTAATGACCCGGCCCTGCACTGTAAGTGCTCGGGCCCTCATGACCAGGTACCGAGCCCAGAAGAGCCTGATAAACCAGTTATCCAGTGTGTGAATCACTTACATTCACCACTGTGTTGTTGCTCTTAAACACTCACAGGACCGGGTTTAGAGTCTCACTGGTTCTGCTGGTTCTGCTGGTTCTGCTGGTTCTGCTGGTTCTGAGTCTCACTGGTTCTGCTGGTTCTGCTGGGTCTGAGTCTCACTGGTTCTGCTGGTTCTGCTGGTTCTGCTGGTTCTGAGCTGCACTCGGGTCCTAAAACCGCCCCAGACACACCTTACTTTCATAAATGTAACTTATCTTTTACTCTGAACGGACTTCAGTCCTCCGGATCCAACAGACGGATGTTCAGACTAATATTCAGAATAAAAGCAGCTTCATCCTCTCACAACCAGAGATGGAAAACTCACCAATAAAACAAGAAACCGGACAAACAAACAGAAAACTGATGTGAGTTAGTGAACTACGACTGCCCCCACTGGCCGCAATAAAACACTAAAGATAAAACAACTAAAGATAAAACACTAAAGATAAAACAACTAAAGATAAAACACTAAAGATAAAACACTAAAGATAAAACACTAAAGATAAAACACTAAAGATAAAACACTAAAGATAAAACAACTAAAGATAAAACACTAAAGATAAAACACTAAAGATAAAACACTAAAGATAAAACACTAAAGATAAAACACTAAAGATAAAACACTAAAGATAAAACACTAAAGATAAAACACTAAAGATAAAACAACTAAAGATAAAACACTAAAGATAAAACACTAAAGATAAAACACTAAAGATAAAACACTAAAGATAAAACACTAAAGAACACTTACCGGTCACATAGATTCTATCGTCAGTTCTGCGTTTCATCCCAATCATTTGGGAAAAATGCACATCAGTATGTGTCAGCCTAATAATAACATTAAAAAAAGGAAAAAAAAATAATAATTATATATATATATATATACATAAAAAATGTTTAAAAAAATAAATTATATATATATATATATATATATATATATATATATATATATATATATATATATATATATATATATATATAAAATAAATATATTAAAATATATATGGTCTATATCATATATAAAAATGCATATTATATATATATATATATATAAAATAAATATATTAAAATATATATGGTCTATATCATATATAAAAATGCATATTATATATATATATATATATATATATATATATATATATATATATATATATATATATATATATATATATATATATATATATATATATATATATATATAAATATATATTAGCCTTAGGTTTTTACCAACATGGTATTAACCATTAATATATATGCAGACAAGTTAGAAAGTAAAAAAAAAAAAAAAGAAAAGCAAACTCAGGAACATTAACTAATTTCCTCTTTTCAAATCCCAACTCAAAACTCATCTGTTCTAAACTGCTTACCTCATTTAATGTTCATTTACCTCTTTCTGTTGTTTCTTTTTTCTTTATTTCTTACCTCTGCTGTTTTTAAAGGTTTTTTTGATGGTTTTTTAAATGTGTTCTGCTGGTTTTATTTCTGTAACGTGTTGTGTAAGGAGACCTTGAGTGCCAAGAAAGACCTTTAAATAAAATGTATTATTATTATTATTATTATTATTATTATTATTATTATTATTATTAAAGTTGAAGGGGCAGATTAAATAAGATTCTTTCTCCTCCTTTCATTCACAATTTAGGAACGCTTGTGTTTGTATTCAATTGTTTTATTTTATCAATGAATGAAATAAAGAATAAAAAAAAAAAATAAAATCCCGCTGGTTTTGAAACTACAACTATCGATCAGCAATAAAAAAGGTCTCCAATGTAAACAAGTGTAATGCTTTCTTGGAATAATAAGCCTTTTAGTTGATTTTGTATCAGAGAATCTGTACTGTCATGAAACTGTACCTGATCCTATACAACTCTTCTAATAAATTATTCAATCAATCAATCAATCAATCAATCAATCAATCAATCAATCAATCAATAATCGGCTGAGCGTCTGCTCCTACCGGTCTGACCTGACGGGGGATCGATCATCCTCGGGCTGATGTCCCGGTGAAGTCCCGGTCCTCTGGTCCTCTTATCCCCGGGCTGAAGTCCCGGTCCTCTGGTCCTCTTATCCCCGGGCTGATGTCCCGGTCCTCTGGTCCTCTTATCCTCGGGCTGATGTCCCGGTGAAGTCCCGGTCCTCTGGTCCTCTTATCCCCGGGCTGATGTCCCGGTCCTCTGGTCCTCTTATCCCCGGGCTGAAGTCCCGGTCCTCTGGTCCTCTTATCCCCGGGCTGAAGTCCCGGTCCTCTGGTCCTCTTATCCCCGGGCTGAAGTCCCGGTCCTCTGGTCCTCTTATCCCCGGGCTGATGTCCCGGTCCTCTGGTCCTCTTATCCCCGGGCTGAAGTCCCGGTCCTCTGGTCCTCTTATCCCCGGGCTGAAGTCCCGGTCCTCTGGTCCTCTTATCCCCGGGCTGATGTCCCGGTCCTCTGGTCCTCTTATCCCCGGGCTGATGTACCGGTGAAGTCCCGGTCCTCTGGTCCTCTTATCCCCGGGCTGATGTCCCGGTCCTCTGGTCCTCTTATCCCCGGGCTGAAGTCCCGGTCCTCTGGTCCTCTTATCCCCGGGCTGAAGTCCCGGTCCTCTGGTCCTCTTATCCCCGGGCTGATGTCCCGGTCCTCTGGTCCTCTTATCCCCGGGCTGATGTACCGGTGAAGTCCCGGTCCTCTGGTCCTCTTATCCCCGGGCTGATGTACCGGTGAAGTCCCGGTCCTCTGGTCCTCTGGTCCCGGGGTTAGTGTCCCGGTGAAGTCCGGGTCCTGTGGTCCTCCTGTCCCCGGGTCTATGTCCCAGTTCCCGGGTTGACGTCCCGGTCCTGTCCCGGTCCTCTGGTCCCCGGGCTGATGTCCGTCTCTCCTCCCGACGGTCAAACCTCCGTCTCTACAGCGAGCAGAGCGCACGCATGCGCATCATTCACCGCTCCAAACAAACCCAAGAGAATTAAAATAGTTTTAATGTTCGGTTGATTAACACACACACACACACACACACACACACACACACACACACACACACACACACACACACACACACACACACACACACACACACACACACACACACACACACACACACACACACACACACACACACACACACAGTAAACATGGTCAGTATTGAATTGAATTGAAATCTTTATTTCGAGCATAAAATAATCATAAAAACAAAAAAAAACAATTACACAAAACATATATATAAAAATGAACAGTCATTAAACAAAATCAAGAAGAAATAAACCTTCATGCCCGACAGGGAGTAGGAGGAAGTAAAAGACTGATGAGGTCCTAATGCTTGTTTCTATTTCAATTTTACTGTAATACAATAGAGAAAAATACAAATAAACAAATATAACAGGAAGCTTTACTTTATCAAAAAATATAAATCCCAACCTTTACGTAGAAGCTGCACATGCAGGTTTTCTAAACGAGGCCCCGGGGGCCCGGGGGCCCGGTGTCATCAGTCCTTGTTTGTGGTTCAGTTTAGTTTGGACTGGAAACAAAAGTAGAAATCCTCTGCGGGCGAGTTGTTGCTGCTGTTATTTAGTTTTTATCAGAGTTACAGAGTTACTGAGTTGCTGCTGCTGTTATTTAGCAGACACTTTTATCCAGAGCAGCTGCTGATCCGGTTCAGAGACCTGAGTTAGTGAATTCTGTTGAAGGTTTAGGAGAAACTGCAGCTCAATAACAATGTTTTACTTCACCTCACCTGTGTATTCATCCTCCTCTAAAACAGTTCCCAGTTCAGTTTGTGTGTGTGTGTGTGTTTATATTCATGTGTGTGTGTGTGTGTGTGTGTGTGTGTGTGTGTGTGTGTGTGTGTGTGTGTGTGTGTTTATATTCATGTGTGTGTGTGTGTGTGTGTTTATATTCATGTGTGTGTGTGTGTGTGTGTGTGTGTGTGTGTGTGTGTGTGTGTGTTTATATTCATGTGTGTGTGTGTGTGTTTATATTCATGTGTGTGTGTGTGTGTGTGTGTGTTTATATTCATGTGTGTGTGTGTGTTTATATTCATGCAGAGGCGATTCTAGGGTCTGTTGGGGCCCTAGGCAAAAATTTCTAGGGGGCCCCTCAAACCAGCGTTCATCACCGTTATGTTATAATAAACCAACGAAAACTTTATGAAATTTATATTTATTTACACACTGCTAATTTACACAAACGACACTGTGTGTAGTTTTTTTTTTTTTTTTTTTTGACACTGCGTACAGGTGGATGGCTGTGATCATGGGAATGACAACGTGGGGCCCCTTAAGGGAGGTTTCTTACTGGCTACTGAGATGTCATTGATAATTGCCTTGTGTTTGTTTAAGGAGGGAGGTGTGGTCATTGCGGTTACCACATTTTGAGATCTGTACAGTAAAAACAGCCTTCAATACTTTTTTAGTCCTCAAAACCCCTGATAGGAAACACTTTTGTAATAAAAGTAATTATTTAAAAAAAAAAAAAAAAAAAAAAAACATTTTTTTTTTTTTTGGGCCTCATGGGCCCCCCAACAACTCGGGGCCCCAAGCAGTTGCCTGCCTTGCCTGTTCACAAGCTGTGTGTGTGTGTGTGTGTGTGTGTGTGTGTGTGTGTGTGTGTGTGTGTGTGTGTGTGTGTGTGTGTGTGAACTAGATCTGTAAATTAATCCCTCAGACCAAAGAACTGGATTTATCTCCTCCATTTGTGAGTTCTGACCGGTTCTGACTTGTTTTAACCGGTTCTGACCGGTTTTAACGCTGGGGTAAAAAATCTACAGAAATATATAAACTCATTATTTTTTCCACTTTTTATCACAGTTATGTTCATTGTATCGTGCTGTAACATCTAGTTATGTTTCATCTTACTGGTTTTATTTCTCCTTGTAATAACTAAAATATACAGTCTGATCCTGATTTGGTGAAAGACACAGTTATAATTTCAAGCACTTCAACTAAAATTCAAGCACTTTTCAGGCCTTGAAAACACAACATTGAAATTCAAGCACTTTCCAGGATTTCAAGCCCCCGTAGGAACCTGTTTAACCACCAGGTGATTCGACTGCAACACCTGAACAAGAAATAAGATATCAGCACTCTGAAATAAAGACTTGGTAACATGGCTCCAATTAGTTTAGATTCAATTCCATTTTATTTCTATAGCGTCTAATACAACATAGTTGTCTCTAGGATCTTTCCAGAACCAGAACATGAACATAAACCCCCGAGCAATTATTACATAAACAATGGCAGGTAAAAACTCCCCTAATGGGAGAAAAACCTTAAACTAAACAGTGGCAAGAAAAACTCCCCTTTAGGAGGAAGAAACCTTGAGCAGGACCAGGCTCATCAGGGGGGACCCTCCTGATGAGGGCCAGACTGGGGGAGTCGGGGACGGCAACAGCACAGCAGGCAGGTGGAAGCAGCAGCGGGATGACCAGGGGTGGGGACCGCAGGCCAGCACGCAGCTCCTGAAGCTCCGGCCCAATCAGCAAGTCCCAGGTTGGGGTTCAGGGTCAGGGAAGGGTTAAGAAGGGGCAGGGCCAGGGAGAGGAGTCTTTTTTTTTTTTAGATTATTTTATTTTCAGCATTTTTTCAAGGTATATACATGAACACAAAAACACAAAACTTCAAAACCCTCCCCAACCCGCCCCCCCCCAAAAAAAAAAAAAAAAGAGAGAGAAAACATAAATAACAAATAAATGAGGTTGAGAGGGAAGATAGACAACAGCAATCACTGACAGCAAAAAAGCTTATAAATCTACAACCCGTCCATCATAGAGGCTGACAATGTGTCCATATACTGTATGCCAAATAGGGTTGCCACATCTCTGTAAAAGTTTGATAGTCTTTCCTGAGTGTATATGTAATCTTTTCAAGTGGAACACAGCTATTCATTTCTGAAACCCATCTTCCTATAGAAAGATGGGAGTCAGACTTCCATGTGATGGCAGTACACTTCCTGGCAACACACAAGGCCAGTGCGAGAAACTTCTTCTGAGCTTTTCTTAATTGAGCATCAATTTTTGTAGTATCTCCTAATAAGCATGTTTGAGGATTTAATGGGAGACGCACTCCTAGAAGTTTTGTCATGATGTCAGAAAAATCATGCCAGAATGTGTTTAGTTTTGTGCAGAACCAAGTGCAGTGCAGGAATGAGCTACTCTTCCATCCCACATCTAAAACACAGGCTAGATATCTCAGCTTTATATTTATGCAATTTCAGTGGCGTAAGATAGGACTGATGGAGAAAGTTATAACAGGTCAGCCTGTATCTGGAGTTAATAGTGGCAGTTAGACTCATCGTCACACCCAAGTCCAACTCCCATTTCTGCCTTGATTTATGTAAACCTGGTTTTGGAGCATCCTCCATCAAGAGAGAGTACACTTTTGAGATAAGACGTGGTGCATTACCCTCATGAAGCAGTCCTTCCAGATCATTGAGCATGGGTAAAGACATTTCAGATCCCAAAACAGATTTAAGAAATGATCTTAACTGTAAATAACAAAAAAAGTTTCTGCTGGACAGATCATACTTCCTCCTTAGGTCCTCAAAAGACATCAGGGATCCCTCCTCATAGCAGTCCTCCAAATGACCAATTCCCTTCTGGTGCGACATTTCCAGGGTCTTATTATCCACTGACATCGGTATGAGTTCATTCTGCTTCAATGGTGTTTTGGGTGAAAATATATATTTTTAGTCCAATATTTTTCCGGACTTCATGCCACATTTTGATGATATTAATCAGGACAGGGTTGTCAGTTCTTCTGGAGATAGTTTTAGGTGTCCATTTATAGATAAAGTCTGCAGGTATATTTTCTTTAAGAGCATACATTCCAATTGAAACCCAAGGTGGGACATTATCCCTTTCAAAAAGAAAAGAAACGAGTCGCATTTGGGCAGCCAAATAATGTTTTTCAAAGTTAGGCAGTCGAAGACCCCCCAGTTTATAGTCCCATGTAAGTTTTTCTATTGAGACCCTAGGAGTCTTACCATTCCATATGAATTGTCTAATATGTTTATTAAGGTTTTTAAAGAAACTGTTTGGCACTGGAGTCGGTAAAGACTGAGAGAGGAACTGCAGCCTCGGTAATACATTCATCTTAATGCAATTTATTCAGCCAATCAAAGTTATAGGTAAATGTATCAATTTCTGTAAATCCTCCATTATTCGACTAGCTAGTGGCAAGTAATTCAGCTTGTACGCATTCTTAAGATTGTTATCCACCATAATTCCAAGGTATCTTATCCCACTTGGAGACCATTTAAACGGGACTCTTTGCTGATGTTCAGCATAGTCAAAGTTTGAGAGTGGGAGAATTTCACTTTTGTCGTAATTTACTTTATACCCAGAAACAGATCCAAATGTATGCAAAACAGTTTTTAATTTAGCAAGGGAATCAAATGGATTTGTTAAGTACAAAATTATATCATCTGCCATAAGGTTAATTTTATGTGTCGTTTGGCCCACTTTCATACCCTTTATCTCTGAGTCTTGTCTGATTGTCTCGGCCAGAGGTTCGCAGCTATAACAAAGAGCCCAGGGGATAAGGGACACCCTTGTCTGCTTGATCTACTCAAAGGGAAAGAAGTGGACATTTGTCCATTAGTGATTATTTTGGCTTGTGGTTTCCTATAAAGCGTTCTGACCCAATTAATAAAATAAGAGCCGAATCCGAATTTAGATTGAACCTTGAATAAATAGGGCCACTCAAGCCTATCAAAGGCCTTTTCAGCGTCCAGGGTGACAGCTATACTAGGTTCAGCACCGGAGGTTGCCATTTGAATAATATTAAGTAACCTACACATGTTACTGGCAGAGGACCTCTTCTGGATAAAACCAACCAGATCTAGGTTTATCAATTTTGGTAAGAATTTACTCAACCTATTTGCTAAAGCTTTAGAAATCAATTTTCTGAATTTTACAGGTAGCCAATGGAGCGACGCTATCACTGGAGAGTTAATTGTTTAACTATCTTTGGCGTGTAAAAGAATGAAGACACACATGCCAAGAGTCTCCAGAACAGCAGTTTTACAGAGATGGTTTTAGACAAAACAACTTGTAAAACAATTAACCCCAACAGGACAGAAACGATACAGACAAAAAAACGGGACTTTAGGACTTTAACAAAGTTTAATATTCAGAGTGCAATAAAGAAAAATACAGAAATCTTGTAAAATGCCGACATGTTTTAATCTTTAACTGTTAACAGTTTTTGTTCTCACAACTTTTCCCCAGAAAAACACAAATCTTGACGCCATAAAAAACAGTTTTATAAGTTGACTGAAACAAAACATCTAAAAACAATTTTCTTCAAAGAAAAAAAGAAAAGGGATCCCTAAAGAACGAGAGAAAGAGAGAGAGAAAGAGAGACGTATCAGCTGCAGGATGGAGGGATGAGGTTCATCTCCTCCTCCGCTCCTCTCTGTTCCGGTCTCTGTTTTCTTTATTCCTCTCTCTCCTCTCGCCATTCTCCCTCTCCCTCTCTCGCCCCTTCTCTCTCTCGGGCTCTCTCTCTCTCTCCCTCGCTCGTCCCTTCTCTCTCTCCGGCTCCCTCTCTCTCTCCCTCACTCGCTCATTCTCTCTCTCCGGCTCCCTCTCTCTCTCCCTCTCCCTCACTCGCTCATTCTCTCTCTCCGGCTCCCTCTCCCTCGCTCGCCCCTTCTCTCTCTCTGGCTCCCTCTCTCTCTCCCTCTCCCTCTCCCTCACTCGTTCCCTCTCTGGCTCTCTCTCCCTCTCCCTCACTCGCTCATTCTCTCTCTCCGGCTCCCTCTCCCTCGCTCGCCCCTTCTCTCTCTCTGGCTCCCTCTCTCTCTCCCTCTCCCTCTCCCTCACTCGTTCCCTCTCCGGCTCTCTCTCCCTTTCTCTCACTCGCTCATTCTCTCTCTCTGGCTCCCTCTCTCTCTCTCTCTCCCTCCCTCCATCTCTCCGTTGGTCCATGATGTGTCTCCTCTCCTCCTCCTCCTCCTCCTCTGATCTCTCCTTCCGTTTCCTCCTCTCCTCTAAATCCCCGCCTCCTCTCTCCTTCCTCTCCTTCTTTTCCTTCCTCTCCTTCCTCTTCGCTCTCATCCCCCCGTCCTCTTCCTCTTCTTCTTCATCTTCCTTTCGTTCGTTCCGTCTCCTGTCAGGTTTCTGCTTCTTGTCCTTCTCTGTCTTCTTCTTTTTCTCCTCCTCCTTTCTTCCTTTCCTCTTCTTCTTCTTCTTTGCGTGTTTTCCGTCAGAGTCTGAATAAAAGAATAAAAAGAAAAAAACGTTCATTCAAGAGGCGGCCGGTTTCAGGAAAAATCCCTCCATCCTTTCTGGTCCGTTGACCCTGACGGGGTCAAAGGTCAGTTAGAGAAGCTCCGGCTCAAACTAATACACTTTTACCTCTTTTTACAATTTCACCGGCCACGGTTACAGGATGGTTTTTAATTCAGAATTAATTATTAGGGCCCGAGCACCTTCAGTGCGAAGGCCCTATTGTATCTGTAGGATTTTTTTTTCTTTTTCTTTTGACGGAAGGAGGGCCTTTTTCCCCCCCTAAACGTGCCCAAAAAGTCACCAAATTTTGCATGCAAGTCAGGCCTGGCAAAAAATGTGATATTTAATGGTTTGTATTAATGGGCGTGGCAAAATGGCTCAACAGCGCCCCCTTGAAAACTTTGTGACTCAAGCCCCACAATACGGTTTGATGTACATGCACGAAAATCACTACACACCTGTATCATGTCAAAACTTAAAGAAAAGTCTCTTGTAGTCATGGCCCAAACCCAACAGGAAGTCGGCCATTTTGAATTAATCGTGTCACTTAGGCACAATTTATGCCATTCCTTCGGCAGTTAATTTAGCCCGAACCGTAACGTGCACCCAGGTGTGTTATACATCAAAATGTGCGTCTCCATCCTGCGACAACACACATTACTTTTCTCTTTCAAAAGCGTTACCGTGGCGACGCTAGACGCCAAAAAGCGCCCCCCCTTCATCTGATTGGTTCAGACAGAAAAAACTTTGCGCATCAAACCCCACAATACGGTTTGACGTACATGAACGAAAATCGGTACACTCCTGTATCATGTCGCAACTTAAAGAAAAGTCTCTTGGCGCCATGGCCGAAACCGAACAGGAAGTCGGCCATTTTGAACATTCTGAATTAATCGCGTAATTTTGGAGCAATATATGCCATTCCTTCGAGAATTAATTCAGCCCGAACCGTATCGTGAACCCAGGTGTGTTATACATCAAAATGTGCGTCTCCATCCTGCGACTACGCGCATTACTTTTCTCTTTCAAAAGTGTTACCGTGGCGACACTAGACGGCAAAAAGCGCGCCCCCCTTCATCTGATTGGTCCATATTTGATAGTTCCCCAAAAGGCACCAAATTCTGCACCAAGCCAGGCCTGGCGATAAATTTGATATTTGATAGTTTACATTAATGGGCCTGGAAAAATGGCTCAACAGCGCCCCCCAGAAAACGTTGTGCCTCAAGCCCCACAATACGGTTTGACGTACATGCACGAAAATCGGTACACACCTGTATCATGGCACAACTTAAAGAAAAGTCTCTTGGAGCCATTGCCGAAACCGAACAGGAAGTCGGCCATTTTTAATTTATTGTGTAATTTTGGCGCAATTTATGCCATTCCTTCGGCAATTAATACGGCCTGAACCGTATCGTGCACCCAGGTGTGTTATACATCAAAATGTGCGTCTCCATCTTGCGACTACGCGCATTACTTTTCTCAGTCAAAAGTGTTACCGTGACGACACTAGACGCGAAAAAGCACGCGTCCCCTTCATCTGATTGGTTCATATTTGATAGTTCTCCAAAAGTCACCAAATTTTGCATGCAAGCCAGGCCTGGCGATAAATGTGATATTTAATGGTTTGCATTAATGGGCGTGGCCTAATGGCTCAACAGCGCCCCCTAGAATACTTTTCTCTGCCATAACTTTTGAATGGTTTGGCATAGAGAGTCGTGGGTGGTGTCATGGGACTCGGTATTGAGTCCTTGATCATAATTGGTGAAAATTAGCCCCTCCCCTTCTTCTGATTGGTTGTCCCTTTTTTCTGCTATAACTTTTGAATGGTTTGACATAGGAAGTCGTGGGTGGTGTCATTTCTGATATGCTTATGGGCGGCGGTGGCTGTGAGTGCGAGGGCCCGTTCATCGCTGCTTGCAGCTTTAATTCCAAATTAAATTATTCAGAATTAAACCATTTTCCTCCGAGTTTACATGGAAACATTAATTCTGAATTGAGGTTTCCATGGAAACACGTTTGATGGTCTTTCTCCAATTCCTCTCCACAGGGCTCCAGAGTGCGACCTATTAGGTCGCATATGCGACCTAATTTATTAAGGTGCGAGTTAAAATTTAATGAGGTCGCGCCGGTGCTACTTGCAAGAGGACTAGTGGAAAAAAAAAATATATGTATATTTTTTTTTCACTCGGCTGTGTTAGTGCATTAATGGAGTGGTTGATAATACAATCTTACTTTCTGGCTCATTCCTGCGAGTCCTATTTCTCCTCTCTCTCTGTCTGACTGCACCTGGTACGGTCTGCGCACGTTACGTGCGTACACGCAGCGCGCTCAAAAAGGTAAACAAAGCGCAGTATGAAGCGGTCTATAGTCGATTATTTTAAGAAGAAAGATGTGCCAGAGGCTGGTGGAGGAGGAGGAGAATGGTTAGCAGAGGGAACGACAAGAATCGGATTCTTCTTCTTCTGATGAAGAGAGTGACAGGTTGGCGAAAGACCCGGGGGAGAGTGGGGAGAAGAAAAAAAAGTACAGCTTTCAACAACAATGGCACGGTTCCCGTGGTTAAGATACGAGGGACGGGCCCAGGCCCGGTTCTACGAGGGTGCATCAGCATTGCACCCTCAGTTTATGTGTTTGCTGTTGAAAAGACGAAAAGAAAACTGATAAATGCGTCCGCGTTAAGCCTCATTTATGGTTCCGCGTTAAATCTACGGCGTCGGGTACGCGGCGACGCGCAAGGTACGCACCGTCCCCGCGTATCCTACGCCATAAGATCTGCGTTGGTGTAACGCGGTACCATAAATCAGCCAGTGTCCGTCACTCATTTGCTTCCAGCGCGCAGTTTCCTGCAGCAGCAAGACGCTGCTCTCTGCTGCTCCGTTAACACAAAGTAACGATGGATATTCAGAAGTGGTTCAAGCACAACCACGCCAGCAAGTTTACAGGACTGTCTCAGAAAATTAGAATATTGTGATAAAGTTCTTTTATTTTCTGTAATGCAATTAAAAAAACAAAAATGTCATACATTCTGGATTCATTACAAATCAACTGAAATATTGCAAGCCTTTTATTATTTTAATATTGCTGATTATGGCGTACAGTTTAGGATTAAGATTCCCAGAATATTCTAATTTTTTGAGATAGGATATTTGAGTTTTCTTAAACTGTAAACCATGATCAGCAATATTAAAATAATAAAAGGCTTGCAATATTTCAGTTGATTTTTAATGAATCCAGAATGTATGACATTTTTGCATTACAGAAAATAAAGAACTTTATCACAATATTCTAATTTTCTGAGACAGTCCTGTATATTAATGGTTATATTGATTTTTGTTGCTAGATTGTCTGATGGGTGAGGTAGCCCAGACTAAATGTAGCATTTTCTTGGTTCTGCAGCGATATTGCTGCAAAAATGCACTTTACCATAAAGTCACCTTAATTAGCCTAACATTAGTTAGTACATTAACATTACTAAGCATTTATATAAATTATATTATCCAACTTTTAATTTATTAACTAACTCATCACATTAATTAGCCTAACTGTAGGCTATATGTGTTTCCTATATATAATGATTGTTAATCTGTAAACAGTTAATTAATGCTTAATAATGTAACTAATGTTAGCAATGAAAAATATGGTGCTACCTAATTTGTTTTGGTGCTACTAAATGAAAAGCTAGGTGGCACCAGTGCTACCTGTGAAAAAGTTAGTCTGGAGCCCTGCTTCTCCAGGTCTGGGGGTTGGGAAGGTTCTGATTGGATAGGGGGGGGGCCGGAAGTTAAACTACTGGAAGAAAAACTAACTTAGCCGCTACAACTTTGAAAAGATCACCATGTTGATGTTTCCTGTTTCCATCTGTTCTTTTAATGATTTCTATTTATTAAATAAATGGTCTCTGCTCTTGACCAGCGTTTACTGCTGCTGCATCTGGAAACTTTGTTAGGAAAACCAGCCCAGTGGAATATAAGATCATGGAGACAGACGGGAGAGGGAACGAGAAAGAAAGACCAGAATTAATTTAAAGAGGAATGAGTGGATACATTTTTTAAATTTATTTATTTCATAATCTTTTTTATTTAATTTTTTTTTCTTTGTTTGTTTTTTTCTTTCTTCTAATTGTTCATTTTATTTTAATTTTTTTAAATTAATTAATTAATTAATTTGTTTAATTTTTTTTTTTCTTTGAATGAGTGTAAACATGATCACGGAATTATTCTCCTCAGATAAACCAGCCACTTACTTCAGAATTAAGTTCAATTCGAAATGGCCATTTTCATTCAGAATTATGTGTTTACATGGTCATTTCACTCATTTTAAATCAGATTTAATTTTAATTCTGAATTAAACTTCCCATGTAAACGCACTGACTGACGGAGACTCAGGTGAGACGTGTGTATGTGTGTGTATCAGTGTGCGTGCGTGCGTTGATGAAGCATTCTAACAGCATGTGGCCCCTGCAGGGACGACGCCTTGTGGATTGCTCCAGCCTCCTACCCCCTGCAGGGCTTTGAACTGGACTCAACACCTTTGAGGTAGCTTCAACTTCCTATCACACCTTGGAAGTTGCCTCAAACAGACTTGGAACACTAGAGCACCCCATGGGGTGATTTTCGCCTGTGGCCTATTGTCTCACACAAGTTCCGGCGTCTTGCATCCCTGCCGAGACGGCACCGGGGGAGTGGATTTGACTTCCAGCCCCTGCAGAGACGAAGACCATATATGGACTTCCTGACTACTCAGGGGTAGTCCCAAAACTGAAAGTTCACACCTCTCACTTGGCTTGTTTATTCCTGTCTTTGTTGATTGAACTTTTGTATAAAAACCCAGTGGCCAAATCAATCTGGGTCGGCATTTCAACCAGACCCTGGTCTGTGTAGATCTGCCCACTGCCGGCTGAATAAAACTCATATACCACAAAGCGGACTTCCTCAACAGTGTGTTTACCTGAGCTGCTGCTGGAGGAGGAGTCGGAGGAGTCTGATTGGCTGGAGGAGTCTGAAGAGGAGGAGTCTGAGGAGGAAGAGTCTGAGGAGGAGGAAGAGTCTGAAGACTCCACTTCCTGGTTCTGGGTCATGATCATCTTGGGAGCGTTTTTCAGGTGTTCCCTCAGCTCATCCCTGCAGGAACCGGAGAGGACGTTAATGTTCGGAACACCACAATCACGTGATGTTTGTGTTAGTGTGTGTGTGTTTCTCACGTCAGTCCTCCCAGCCCGATGGAGGTGAAGAAGTTGATGGCGAAGCGAGTGTTTCTGGGATTATCACGAGGAAAGAGACCTTCAAAGAACGACTGCAGAGTCCTGGAACACACACACACACACACATAGTTCTCAGAATAGTTCAGAGCAGCTGATCACATAATGTGTACAAACTGCAGCCAACCAGGTCCCCTGAAGGGGCGTGTCCGGCCCTGAGGGGGCGTGGCATCTCTACAAACCATCAACACTGAAAATGGCGTCGCCGGTAAGAAGTTTTACGATGTCCAAAAAGGCAAACACACAGTATGTATGTATGTATGCATGCATACATACATACACACAGTGTGTATGTATGCATACATACATACACACAGTATGTATGTATGTATGTATGTATGTATGTATATATATATATATATATATATATATATATATATATATATATATATATATACACATATACATAATGGAATGATATAGTCTTTTTTTCTATCATTGTAAGCCCTGAATGGAGGCATAGAATCGTAGAATTTTCAAATTGGGTTAATTCACCATTCAAATGGTTTCAGATTACTTTTGCAATACTGTATTTGGCCCGGATCATATGGGATGTGATTCTTGGAATTGTATTTGATGAGATGTGTAAGATTGGATTTGTCTTTTATACAAGCGTGATACATGTCAATCATTTGTCTTTATTTTGTCTGTTGTAAAATCACATACTGATGACAGATTCAACAGGTTGGGTTTCGTCCCGTAAAATGAGCACTGCTGTATTTTTTAAATACAGTGGAAGGGCGTGTTCATTATGCTTGTCAGTGACATTTTACACAGAAAGGGTTGTATGGAGGAGAAACAAACCCGTTGCGCAATTTTTTTTAGAAAAAGAACTCTGGGTGCACACCAGCCTATTCACACTAAAAAATTTACATTTGTGATCAGTGCTGCTACCATTTAGTTTGGGAATTCATTTGAAATGCACCAATTGAGTTTGGTTAGTGTAGTTTGAAGAGAAATAATTTACACATATGCACTGACACACAAACCCACATATAGATCTGAAGTTTGTGTTTAATAGTCCATGGGCCAGACCAGATATCAGTGCCACTCAAGTTGACCAAACTTACTTATGATTTTTGAAAAGATCCATGTCTGTAGATGATATTCTGGTATGATAACCCTTCCTGAGTGGCAGCTGGATCAGAGTTATCAGCTCATGAAGTTACACACCCCCTTCAGAAAATTACATTTTAGATGCTGGTGCATATCCCGGTTTACACTCATGTACAGGATATCTGTCAATGTTTCACAATATTGTCTTTGGTATCATTTTAAAGAGGACCTTTGAAGCATTCATTCAAACTAAGGTGTGAATCTTTCTGACCAACATAGTGGTCACTGCAGCTCTTTAAACTATAAACAACACACATTTTTACACCATTTTCGCCTAAATGATATACTATCTTTTATCCCTGTGTCACCTAGGAACAACAGAGACACAAAATACAAAAACTGGAATACTCACAGGACCATAAGGATTCAGGAAATGTATAATATAGCCCTACTATATCATTGTTACAGGTCATTGTGAGCCTTAAACTAGAAGAGCATCATTAGGCTCCTATGAAACTATCAGTACGTTTACTAGTGCAGCAGATTAACAAATTTTATCAACACAATACTTCACTTTGGTATAGAAGCATGAAATTTGGCACAGATACTCTCCAAGGTCTACTCTTTAGGGAACAGGCGCGTGCCACTCAAAATTCCAAGATGGCGGCCCCCAAAATCCAAGATGACCGCCCAAAAACGTGCTTTTTCCTTTATAACTCAAAATGCCTTGATTTTTAGCCCCATAGATATATTAAAGTTGAATATAAAGTTGGGTATTGTGGACATTTTGGTACCAAGTACATGTCTGTATCCATTACGGTTCTTGAGATACATCATACAGAAACTTGTATATACCCGGAAAAGTGAGAATTTTGTAAGATTGATTGTTGTTACGAGAACATGGATTCATGAAAATGTTATTCTCATAACCTGATATTTCCAGTAGGGTTACTTACTATTAAGACAACCTAGGGGTTGTCTTATTAGTTAAAGATGTCGGCCCTTTTTTCAAGATGGCCATCAAATTCTCATTATAGTAGAGTATAGTAGAGTGAATGTCACTACACAACCAGGGCACACTGGTGACATCACTGCTGTGGAACTCAGCATGGGGTTCAGTGCCAGCTGATCTAGTTGTACTAATACTGTAGTTGTTGTCTAGTAGTGATAGTTTAGCTTTGTTTAGTGTCCCAAATGCTGTCTAACAGCCCCATGTCAATTAGGTAGTACTAGTTAGATGTAGTTAGATAGCCGCATCTGAATTGACAGGTTGTGCCAGCGCGGGAGAGCCGAGCCAAGGGTAAGTGGGGCATTACAAGACTTGTTCATGTATTCTTACCTGGAAGGTGTACAGATCACACAGGACTTAAATGGCACTGGATGAATGATCGGGCTAGGTGTAGGTGACCCGAACCTAGTTGAATCCCATACCCGAATGTGTAGCATTATGATTAAGGTGGTATATAAGGATAACCCCTCGGCCTTAATCAGACATGGCAAATGCAAACCCAATGTTAGCTAAGAGGCAAACTGATTGGAAGAAATGCTGTCTTTGTCAGACAGACAAGAAAGAAGATCTCCAATCACCACCTACGCATCATGTTCTTCAACATGATGGCTATACAATGCTCGCCACCAACGCTCCACTCTTCCATGAGATCAAACAAATGCCAATGATCCTGGACCTGGGAAGGCTGGATGAAGGTGGTGGGATAGAAGCTACTTTGAGAAAGAACCAAGCAAAGTACAATTTAAACTGTCGAGCTTTGTTCAACAACACATAGTTACTTCGTGCAAGGAAGAGACACTCCAATACTCAGTGCAGTGAAACAGATGACAGTCAAGTAAAGCAGCGCAGATCCATGATGCAAAAAGGTAAGGATGATCAGGTTTGCTTTCTTTGTGATAAGATATCTTCTGCATCTGAGCTCAGCTAGGTCATGACAATGCACACAAACAGACTACATGAATGTGCACACACACTGAATGATGGTAAATTATTGGCTAAACTCAGGGGGGACGATGCCATTGCACAGGAGCTGAAATACCATCCTGCATGCCTCGTTTGTCTTTACAACAGGGAGAAACTCCACCTCAGAAGACTTGAGTCCCTTCAGAGTGAAACAGTTCAAACAGATCTCTTTCCTCAGGCTCTCTGTGAATTGGTGAACTATATTGTAGACACCTGTCACAGTTCTGATGGTCCTACCTCCTTCCGACTTGCAGATATGTGCAACCTGTACCAGCAGCGTCTGGAGCAACTGGGTGTTAACTCCCCTACAGTAAACTGTACTAGACTTAAGGAAAAACTGTTAGAAGAGATCCCTGAACTCACAACGAACAAAACAGGCAAATATTTACTCCTGGCTTTCAAGAAAGATGTTGGCTTGGCTCTCTCTCAAGCATCTGAATACTCAGAGGCAGTTATCATAACCAAAGCTGCCAAAATCCTGAGAAAAAAAATTCTGGACCATAAGTCAAGATTTGATGGAACTTTCCATGAGGGATGTATCAAAGATGCCATTCCTCCAACTCTCCTGCAGTTCATTGGTATGGTAGAGCATGGGCATCAGCATTTGCAAGTGCCCATGGCAGTGGGCCCAGTGCCTACAGCACCACATCCTGTCCTTTCTTTCCTTCAGCTTTTTTTGTGCTGACGGTGGAGAATGTCTTCAGACTTTGCTTGGTCACCTTGTCATAGAATTTCAAAGATGGTGTGTCCTGATCTAACCTTGTTTGCTTGAATGCCTTGTTGGCCTGTTCTTCTATCTCATGAGCTCTCAGGAGATCCCTGGTCACATCAGGTGGAGCTCTGGAGCCAGTGGACAGGCTAACCAGATAGTTCTCATCAGGAGACATAGGATTGAATCACTTGTTCTCCATAAGGCAAATGCTGATGGGTCCCTACGAAAAACAAACAAGGCTGCACTTGCCAGAGAGCTAGAAAAGAATGTCTCCTGCAGAACAGATCCCAACCACATCCACTTCCATCATTGATGGGATGAGCCTGGTCCAGAAAATGAATGGCAACAACAAAACCTTTGGACATGTGGCAGAGTCACTTTCCACCCAGGTCTTCCATGAGGGGGCACAGAGTCGGAGGATTGATGTTGTGTTTGATGTTTACCACCAGACTTCGATCAAAGATGCTGAACGACTGAACCGGGGTGCAGACAACACTGTCCAGTACAAGAACCTGGCAGGGGGACACCATGTACAGCAATGGAGGACTTTTCTGTGCAGTCCTTCCAACAAGACCAGTCTCATCAAGTTTCTGGTGAAAGAGTGGAAACTCCCACAATAGGACCATCAGAACTGTGACTGGTGTCTACAATATAGTTCACCAATTCACAGAGAGCCTGAGGAAAGAGATCTGTTTGAACTGTTTCACTCTGAAGGGACTCAAGTCTTCTGAGGTGGAGTTTCTCCCTGTTGTAAAGACAAACGAGGCATGCAGGATGGTATTTCAGCTCCTGTGCAATGGCATCGTCCCCCCTGAGTTTAGCCAATAATTTACCATCATTCAGTGTGTGTGCACATTCATGTAGTCTGTTTGTGTGCATTGTCATGACCTAGCTGAGCTCAGATGCAGAAGATATCTTATCACAAAGAAAGCAAACCTGATCATCCTTACCTTTTTGCATCATGGATCTGCGCTGCTTTACTTGACTGTCATCTGTTTCACTGCACTGAGTATTGGAGTGTCTCTTCCTTGCACGAAGTAACTATGTGTTGTTGAACAAAGCTCGACAGTTTAAATTGTACTTTGCTTGGTTCTTTCTCAAAGTAGCTTCTATCCCACCACCTTCATCCAGCCTTCCCAGGTCCAGGATCATTGGCATTTGTTTGATCTCATGGAAGAGTGGAGCGTTGGTGGCGAGCATTGTATAGCCATCATGTTGAAGAACATGATGCGTAGGTGGTGATTGGAGATCTTCTTTCTTGTCTGTCTGACAAAGACAGCATTTCTTCCAATCAGTTTGCCTCTTAGCTAACATTGGGTTTGCATTTGCCATGTCTGATTAAGGCCGAGGGGTTATCCTTATATACCACCTTAATCATAATGCTACACATTCGGGTATGGGATTCAACTAGGTTCGGGTCACCTACACCTAGCCCGATCATTCATCCAGTGCCATTTAAGTCCTGTGTGATCTGTACACCTTCCAGGTAAGAATACATGAACAAGTCTTGTAATGCCCCACTTACCCTTGGCTCGGCTCTCCCGCGCTGGCACAACCTGTCAATTCAGATGCGGCTATCTAACTACATCTAACTAGTACTACCTAATTGACATGGGGCTGTTAGACAGCATTTGGGACACTAAACAAAGCTAAACTATCACTACTAGACAACAACTACAGTATTAGTACAACTAGATCAGCTGGCACTGAACCCCATGCTGAGTTCCACAGCAGTGATGTCACCAGTGTGCCCTGGTTGTGTAGTGACATTCACTCTACTATACTCTACTATAATGAGAATTTGATGGCCATCTTGAAAAAAGGGCCGACATCTTTAACTAATAAGACAACCCCTAGGTTGTCTTAATAGTAAGTAACCCTACTGGAAATATCAGGTTATGAGAATAACATTTTCATGAATCCATGTTCTCGTAACAACAATCAATCTTACAAAATTCTCACTTTTCCGGGTATATACAAGTTTCTGTATGATGTATCTCAAGAACCGTAATGGATACAGACATGTACTTGGTACCAAAATGTCCACAATACCCAACTTTATATTCAACTTTAATATATCTATGGGGCTAAAAATCAAGGCATTTTGAGTTATAAAGGAAAAAGCACGTTTTTGGGCGGTCATCTTGGATTTTGGGGGCCGCCATCTTGGAATTTTGAGTGGCACGCGCCTGTTCCCTAAAGAGTAGACCTTGGAGAGTATCTGTGCCAAATTTCATGCTTCTATACCAAAGTGAAGTATTGTGTTGATAAAATTAGTTAATCTGCTGCACTAGTAAACGTACTGATAGTTTCATAGGAGCCTAATGATGCTCTTCTAGTTTAAGGCTCACAATGACCTGTAACAATGATATAGTAGGGCTATATTATACATTTCCTGAATCCTTATGGTCCTGTGAGTATTCCAGTTTTTGTATTTTGTGTCTCTGTTGTTCCTAGGTGACACAGGGATAAAAGATAGTATATCATTTAGGCGAAAATGGTGTAAAAATGTGTGTTGTATATAGTTTAAAGAGCTGCAGTGACCACTATGTTGGTCAGAAAGATTCACACCTTAGTTTGAATGAATGCTTCAAAGGTCCCCTTTAAAATGATACCAAAGACAATATTGTGAAACATTGACAGATATCCTGTACATGAGTGTAAACCGGGATATGCACCAGCATCTAAAATGTAATTTTCTGAAGGGGGTGTGTAACTTCATGAGCTGATAACTATGATACAGCTGCCACTCAGGAAGGGTTATCATACCAGAATATCATCTACAGACATGGATCTTTTCAAAAATCATAAGTAAGTTTGGTCACCTTGAGTGGCACTGACAAGTGAAATTTTGGGCTCTGGCCCATGGACTATAATGTTCAGTGGGTTTTTGTCTATGTGTAGTTTACGCATCGGAATTTATCCCAGTTTTTTTTTCTTAAGACTTTTATAAATACATTCTGATTAATTTGAATGAGAAAGAGGAGTAAACAGGAAGATGTAAAAAGAAGGCTAAAAATAAATAAATAAATACATAAATAGGTGAAATGGTGAAAGTTGCTGATGGTCTTGCAGATCCATTTCGGGATACCGGCCAGTTTGCAATTGGCTTGGTAGATTTGGAGTTAAAATTAAATAATCACATTGTTGTGTCTTCATAGAGGAGCATACACTTGCATTGCAGCATGCAAACAAAAGATTAAGAATCTCCTGAAGACTATATGATTCATCTGGAGACGGACTTTCCGGCATCATTCTGGCATTCCTTTTGAACTTGCTACAATAGAGTTCAACAGCAGTTGATAAGGCATTATTTGATGGAATGCTCCCTTCAATCCAACGTTGAGAAAAGAAAATTCTGTAGTCAAACCTCCGACCTGCCAGGATGCAGAGGTCAAGAAGTGGGAGGACCACCTATCTGGGGAGAAGTCAGGACTCTGCCAGCCCTGACCCCTCCAGGGAAAGGTCAAGAAGAAGAGGATGATGACAACGAGACCCCTACCCCTGTTGACATGCAAAACAATGCTCCGCAAAGAGAGAAAGACATTTGGCTAAATGAAGGTGCTACTGTAACTTCAGGTGGCCTCTGTGTGGTGCGAAGCAAACTGGTGCTCCCAAGGAATTTGTTCCCCCTGGTGGCTAAGATGAGCCATGGGAAGTCTTTCCATGTCTCAACAGGAGGGAGGCAGGGTATGGTACATCACCAGGACTAAACTAAATACCCTTTAAAAATTTTTTTGTAGGAGCTGTCCGACATGTTGCAGATACAACATGCAAGCTAATATGAGACTGGGAAAAATGTTCAAAGTTATTGTGAGCTGCTGGTTTCTGCTCTCTCTCTCCTAAGCAGGAACTGCTGAAACTGGGTGACCAGATCCTGATTCGAGTGGTGAAAGGTCATCACCCCGTCAGGACGGCCCTTTTGCTGTCCAGATCAGGACACCGGCAGCAGTAAAGGCTGCTGAACGATCTATGTGGGTCCACCAGTCACAGTGCAAGCTAGTGGGAAATGTTCCAGCCCTGAGTAGGCCGGAAGCTGGACGGTTTCAAAACCCTTGTCCGCTGAAGAACTCATCTGACGCCTACTCACCAGCCACGGGCCTGAAGAAGATGACTAGCCCAAACTGACTGGCTACAACAAGCTGGAGAGGAGTCTGAGAGATGGAAGAAACTCTTCCACTAATGAGTCATGCTGACATGTTAGGAATTGTTCCTCAAACTCTTTACTTACATTGTTGGCGTAATTTATGAACACTGCTGCATGATCATCCCTGATGAATGGGGTGCTGAATGTTACCAAAGCTATAGCCGAATTACGTC